>NW_027473525.1:116193-250232 GCF_050947335.1 Megachile rotundata | reverse complement strand
ATCGGTCATTCCTTAGCATAATATGGCTAATAATATGAGTTAAATTGATAATAATAAGAGTAATAAGTATAGTAATTGTCGATCTATCCATCATTTAAGCATAATATGGCTAATAATATGAGTTAGGTTGATAGAAATAAGAATAATAAGTACAGTAATTGTGGTTCTATCGATCATATAAGCATAATATGGCTAATAATATGAGTTAGATTGATAATAATAATAAGAGTAATGAGTATAGTAATTGTAGTTCTATCGATCATATCTGCATAATATGGTTAATAATATGAGTTAGATTGATAATAATAAGAGTAATAAGTATAGTAATTCTAGTTCTATCGATCATATAAGCATAATATGGCTAATGATATGAGTTAGATTGATAATAATAAGAGTAATGAGTATAGTTATTGTCGTTCTATCGATCATATAGGCATAATATGGCTAATAATATGAGTTAGATATATAATAATAAGAGTAATAAGTATAGTAATTGTAGTTCTATCGATCATATAAGCATAATATGGCTAATAATATGAGTTAGATTGATGATAGTGAGTGTAATAATTATAGTAATTGTCGTTCTATCGATCATATTAGCATAATATGGTTAATAATATGAGTTAGATTGATAATAATAAGAGTAATGAGTATAGTAATTGTCGTTCTATTGATCATATAGGCATAATATGGATAATAATATGAGTTAGATTGATAATAATAAGAGTAATAAGTATAGTAATTGTCGATCTATCCATCATTTAAGCATAATATGGCTAATAATATGAGTTAGGTTGATAGAAATAAGAATAATAAGTACAGTAATTGTCGTTCTATCCATCATATAAGCATAGTATGGCTAATAATACGAGTTAGATTGATAACAGTGAGTGTAATAAGTATAGTAATTGTCGTTCTATCGATCATATTAGCATAATATGGTTAATAATATGAGTTAGATTGATAATAATAAGAGTAATAAGTATAGTAATTGTCGTCCTATCGATCATATTTGCATAATATGGTTAATAATATGAGTTAGATTGATAATAGTGAGTGTAATAAGTATAGTAATTGTGGTTCTATCGGTCATTTTAGCATAATATGGCTAATAATATGAGTTAAATTGATACTAATAAGAGTAATGAGTATAGTTATTGTCGTTCTATCGATCATATAGGCATAATATGGCTAATAATATGAGTTAGATTGATAATAGTGAGTGTAATAAGTATAGTAATTGTAGTTCTATTGCTCATATAAGCATAATATGGTTAATAATATGAGTTAGATTGATAATAATAAGAGTAAAAAGTATAGCAATTGTAGTTCTATCGATCATATAAGCATAATATGGCTAATAATATGAGTTAGATTGATGATAGTGAGTGTAATAAGTATAGTAATTGTCGTTCTATCGATCATATTAGCATAGTATGGTTAATAATATGAGTTAGATTGATAATAATAAGAGTAATAAGTATAGTAATTGTCGTTCTATCGATCATATAAACATAATATGGCTAAGAATGCGAGTTGGATTGATAATAATAAGAGTAATAAGTTTAGTAATTGTCGTCCTATCGATCATATATGCATAATATGGTTAATAATATGAGTTAGATTGATTGTAGTGAGTGTAATAAGTACAGTAATTGTCGTCCTATCGATCATATCTGCATAATATGGTTAATAATATGAGTTAGGTTGATTGTAGTGAGTGTAATAAGTATAGTAATTGTAGTTCTATCGATCATATAAGCATAATATGGTTAATAATATGAGTTAGATTGATGATAATAAGTGTAATAAGTGTAGTAATTGTCGTCCTATCGATCATATCTGCATAATATGGTTAATAATATGAGTTAGATTGATTATAGTGAGTGTAATAAGTATAGTAATTGTCGTTCTATCGGTCATTTTAGCATAATATGGCTAATAATATGAGTTAAATTGATAATAATAAGAGTAATAAGTTTAGTAATTGTAGTTCTATTGCTCATATAAGCATAATATGGTTAATAATATGAGTTAGATTGATAATAATAAGAGTAATAAGTATAGTAATTGTCGATCTATCCATCATTTAAGCATAATATGGCTAATAATATGAGTTAGATTGATAATAATAATAAGAGTAATGAGTTTAGTAATTGTAGTTCTATCGATCATATCTGCATAATATGGTGAATAATATGAGTTAGATTGATAATAATAAGAGTAACAAGTATAGTAATTCTAGTTCTATCGATCATATAAGCATAATATGGCTAATGATATGAGTTAGATTGATAATAATAAGAGTAATGAGTATAGTTGTTGTCGTTCTATCGATCATATAGGCATAATATGGCTAATAATATGAGTTAGATATATAATAATAAGAGTAATAAGTATAGTAATTGTAGTTCTATCGATCATATAAGCATAATATGGCTAATAATATGAGTTAGATTGATGATAGTGAGTGTAATAAGTATAGTAATTGTCGTTCTATCGATCATATTAGCATAATATGGTTAATAATATGAGTTAGATTGATAATAATAAGAGTAATGAGTATAGTAATTGTCGTTCTATTGATCATATAGGCATAACATGGATAATAATATGTGTTAGATTGATAATAATAAGAGTAAAAAGTATAGTAATTGTAGTTCTATCGATCATATAAGCATAATATGGCTAATAATGTGAGTTAGATTGATAATAGTGAGTGTAATAAGTATAGTAATTGTCGTTCTATCGATCATATAGGCATAATATGGCTAATAATATGAGTTAGATATATAATAATAAGAGTAATAAGTATAGTAATTGTAGTTCTATCGATCATATAAGCATAATATGGCTAATGATATGAGTTAGATTGATAATAATAAGAGTAATGAGTATAGTTATTGTCGTTCTATCGATCATATAGGCATAATATGGCTAATAATATGAGTTAGATTGATAATAGTGAGTGTAATAAGTATAGTAATTGTAGTTCTATTGCTCATATAAGCATAATATGGTTAATAATATGAGTTAGATTGATAATAATAAGAGTAATAAGTATAGAAATTGTAGTTCTATCGATCATATAAGCATAATGTGGCCAATAATATGAATTAGGTTGATAAAAATAAGAATAATAAGTACAGTAATTGTGGTTCTATCGATCATATAAGCATAATATGGCTAATAATATGAGTTAGATTGATAATAATGAGAGTAACGAGTATAGTAATTGTCGTTCTATCGATCATATAAGCATAGTATGGCTAATAATATGAGTTAGATTGATAATAATAAGAGTAATAAGTATAGAAATTGTAGTTCTATCGATCATATAAGCATAATATGGCTAATAATATGAGTTAGATTGATAACAATAAGAGTAATAAGTATAGTAATTGTCGTCCTACCGATCATATAAGCATAATATGGTTATTAATATGAGTTAGATTGGTAATAATAAGAGTAATAAGTATAGTGATTGTCGTTCTATCGATCATTTAAGCATCTTATGGCTAATAATATGAGTTAGATTGATAATAATAAGAGTAATAAGTATAGTAATTGTCGTTCTATCGATTATATTTGCATAATATGGTTAATAATATGAGTTAGATTGATAACAGTGAGTGTAATAAGTACAGTAATTGTCGTTCTGTCGATCATATAAGCGTAATATGGCTAATAATATGAGTTAGATTGATAATAATAATAGTAACAAGTATAGTAATTGTCGTTCTATCGATCATATAAGCATAATATGGCTAATAATATGAGTTAGATTGATAATAATAAGAGTAATGAGTATAGTAATTGTAGTTCTATCGATCATATCTGCATAATATGGTTAATCATATGAGTTAGATTGATAATAATAATTGTAATAAGTATAGTAATTATAGTTCTATCGATCATATAAGCATAATATGGCTAATGATATGAGTTAGATTGATAATAATAAGAGTAATGAGTATAGTTATTGTCGTTCTATCGATCATATAGGCATAATATGGCTAATAATATGAGTTAGATTGATAATAATAAGAGTAATAAGTATAGTAATTGTAGTTCTATCGATCATATAAGCATAATATGCTTAATAATATGAGTTAGATTGATGATAGTGAGTGTAATAAGTATAGTAATTGTCGTTCTATCGATCATATTAGCATAATATGGATAATAATATGAGTTAGATTGATAATAATAAGAGTAATAAGTATAGTAATTGTCGTTCTATCGATCATATAAGCATAATATGGCTAAGAATATGAGTTAGATTGATAATAATGAGAGTAACGAGTATAGCAATTGTCGTTCTATCGATCATATAAGCATAATATGGCTAATAATATGAGTTAGATTGATAATAGTGAGTGTAATGAGTATAGTAATTGTCGTTCTATCAAACACATAAGCATATTATGGCTAATAATATGAGTTAGATTGGTAATAATGAGTGTAATTAGTATAGTAATTGTCGTCCTATCGATCATATCTGCATAATATGGCTAATAATTTGAGTTAGATTGATAATAGTGAGTGTAATAAGTATAGTAATTGTCGTTCTATCGATCATATAAGCATAATATGATTAATAATATGAGTTAGATTGATGATAATAAGAGTAATAAGTATAGTAATTGTCGTCCTATCGATCATATCTGAATAATATGGGTAATAATATGAGTTAGATTGATGATAGTGCGTGTAATAAGTATAGTAATTGTCGTTCTATCGATCATATTAGCATAGTGTGGTTAATAATATGTGTTAGATTGATAATAATAAGAGTAATAAGTATAGTAATTGTCGTTCTATCGATCATATAAGCATAATATGGCTAAGAATATGAGTTAGATTGATAATAATAAGAGTAATAAGTATAGTAATTGTCGTCCTATCGATCATATCTGCATAATATGGTTAATAATATGAGTTAGATTGATGATAATAAGTGTAATAAGTATAGTAATTGTCGTCCTATCGATCATATTTGCATAATATGGTTAATAATATGAGTTAGATTAATAAAAATAAGAATAATAAGTAGAGTAATTGTCGTCCTATCGATCATATCTGCATAATATGGTTAATAATATGAGTTAGATTGATTATAGTGAGTGTGATAAGTATAGTAATTGTCGTTCTATCGGTCATTTTAGCATAATATGGCTAATAATATGAGTTAAATTGATAATAATAAGAGTAATAAGTATAGTAATTGTAGTTCTATTGCTCATATAAGCATAATATGGTTAATAATATGAATTAGATTGATAATAATAAGACTAATAAGTATAGTAATGGTCGATCTATCCATCACTTAAGCATAATATGGCTAACAATATGAGTTAGGTTGATAGAAATAAGAATAATAAGTACAGTAATTGTGGTTCTATTGATCATATAAGCATAACATGGCTAATAATATGAGTTAGATTGATAATAATAATAAGAGTAATGAGTATAGTAATTGTAGTCCTATCGATCATATCTGCATAATATGGTTAATAATATGAGTTAGATTGATAATAATAAGAGTAATAAGTATAGTAATTCTAGTTCTATCGATCATATAAGCATAATATGGCTAATGATATGTGTTAGATTGATAATAATAAGAGTAATGAGTATAGTTATTGTCGTTCTATCGATCATATAGGCATAATATGGCTAATAATATGAGTTAGATATATAATAATAAGAGTAATAAGTATAGTAATTGTAGTTCTATCGATCATATAAGCAAATATGGCTAGTAATATGAGTTAGATTGATGATAGTGAGTGTAATAGGTATAGTAATTGTCGTTCTATCGATCGTATTAGCATAATATGGTTAATAATATGAGTTAGATTGATAATAATAAGAGTAATGAGTATAGTAATTGTCGTTCTATTGATCATATAGGCATAATATGGATAATAATATGAGTTAGATTGATAATAATAAGAGTAAAAAGTATAGTAATTGTAGTTCTATCGATCATATAAGCATAATATGGCTAATAATGTGAGTTAGATTGATAATAGTGAAAGTAATAGGTATAGTAATTGTCGTTCTATCGATCATATAAGCATAATATGGTTAATAATATGAGTTAGATTGATGATAATAAGAGTAATAGGTATAGTAATTGTCGTCCTATCGATCATATCTGCATAATATGGTTAATAATATGAGTTAGATTGATGATAGTGAGTGTAATAAGTATAGTAATTGTCGTTCTATCGATCAAATTAGCATAGTATGGTTAATAATATGAGTTAGATCGATAATAATAAGAGTAATAAGTATAGTAATTCTAGTTCTATCGATCATATAAGCATAATATGGCTAATGATATGAGTTAGATTGATAATAATAAGAGTAATGAGTATAGTTATTGTCGTTCTATCGATCATATAGGCATAATATGGCTAATAATATGAGTTAGATTGATAATAGTGAGTGTAATAAGTATAGTAATTGCAGTTCTATTGCTCATATAAGCATAATATGGTTAATAATATGAGTTAGATTGATAATAATAAGAGTAATAAGTATAGAAATTGTAGTTCTATCGATCATATAAGTATAATGTGGCCAATAATATGAATTAGGTTGATAAAAATAAGAATAATAAGTACAGTAATTGTGGTTCTATCGATCACATAAGCATAATATGGCTAATAATATGAGTTAGATTGATAATAATAAGAGTAATGAGTATAGTAATTGTAGTTCTATCGATCATATCTGCATAATATGGTTAATAATATGAGTTAGATTGATAATAATAAGAGTAATAAGTATAGTAATTATAGTTCTATCGATCATATAAGCATAATATGGCTAATGATATGAGTTAGATTGATAATAATAAGAGTAATGAGTATAGTTATTGTCGTTCTATCGATCATATAGGCATAATATGGCTAATAATATGAGTTAGATTGATAATAGTGAGTGTAATGAGTATAGTAATTGTAGTTCTATCGATCATATAAGCATAATATGCTTAATAATATGAGTTAGATTGATGATAGTGAGTGTAATAAGTATAGTAATTGTCGTTCTATCGATCATATTAGCATAATATGGTTAATAATATGAGTTAGATTGATAATAATAAGAGTAATAAGTATAGTAATTGTCGTTCTATCGATCATATAAGCATAATATGGCTAAGAATATGAGTTAGATTGATAATAATGATAGTAACGAGTATAGTAATTGTCGTTCTATCGATCATATAAGCATAATATGGCTAATAATATGAGTTAGATTGATAATAGTGAGTGTAATAAGTATAGTAATTGTCGTCCTATCGATCATATCTGCATAATATGGCTAATAATATGAGTTAGATTGATAATAGTGAGTGTAATAAGTATAGTAATTGTCGTTCTATCCATCATATAAGCATAATATGGCTAAGAATATGAGTTAGATTGATAATAATAAGAGTAATAAGTATAGTAATTGTCGTCCTATCGATCATATCTGCATAATATGGTTAATAATATGAGTTAGATTGATGATAATAAATGTAATAAGTATAGTAATTGTCGTCCTATCGATCATATCTGCATAATATGGTTAATAATATGAGTTAGATTGATAAAAATAAGAATAATAAGTAGAGTAATTGTCGTCCTATCGATCATATCTGCATAACATGGTTAATAATACGAGTTAGATTGATAAATATAAGAATAATAAGTAGAGTAATTGCCGTCCTATCGATCATATCTGCATAATATGGTTAATAATATGAGCTAGACTGATTATAGTGAGTGTGATAAGTATAGTAATTGTCGTTCTATTGGTCATTTTAGCATAATATGGCTAATAATATGAGTTAAATTGATAATAATAAGAGTAATAAGTATAGTAATTGTCGATCTATCCATCATTTAAGCATAATATGGATAATAATATGAGTTAGGTTGATAGAAATAAGAATAATAAGTACAGTAATTGTGGTTCTATCGATCATATAAGCATAATATGGCTAATAATATGAGTTAGATTGATAATAATAATAAGAGTAATGAGTATAGTAATTGTAGTTCTATCGATCATATCTGCATAATATGGTTAATAATATGAGTTAGATTGATAATAATAAGAGTAATAAGTATAGTAATTCTAGTTCTATCGATCATATAAGCATAATATGGTTAATGATATGAGTTAGATTGATAATAATAAGAGTAATGAGTATAGTTATTGTCGTTCTATCGATCATATAGGCATAATATGGCTAATAATATGAGTTAGATATATAATAATAAGAGTAATAAGTATAGTAATTGTAGTTCTATCGATCATATAAGCATAATATGGCTAATAATATGAGTTAGATTGATGATAGTGAGTGTAATAATTATAGTAATTGTCGTTCTATCGATCATATTAGCATAGTATGGTTAATAATATGAGTTAGATTGATAATAATAAGAGTAATAGGTATAGTAATTGTCGTTCTATCGATCATATAAGCATAATATGGCTAAGAATGCGAGTTAGATTGATGATAGTGAGTGTAATAAGTATAGTAATTGTCGTTCTATCGATCAAATTAGCATAGTATGGTTAATAATATGAGTTAGATCGATAATAATAAGAGTAATAAGTATAGTAATTCTAGTTCTATCGATCATATAAGCATAATATGCTTAATAATATGAGTTAGATTGATGATAGTGAGTGTAATAAGTATAGTAATTGTCGTTCTATCGATCATATTAGCATAATATGGTTAATAATATGAGTTAGATTGATAATAATAAGAGTAATAAGCATAGTAATTGTCGATCTATCGATCATATAAGCATAATATGGCTAAGAATATGATTTAGATTGATAATAATGAGAGTAACGAGTATAGTAATTGTCGTTCTATCGATCATATAAGCATAATATGGCTAATAATATGAGTTAGATTGATAATAGTGAGTGTAATGAGTATAGTAATTGTCGTTCTATCAAACACATAAGCATATTATGGCTAATAATATGAGTTAGATTGGTAATAATAAGTGTAATAAGTATAGTAATTGTCGTCCTATCGATCATATCTGCATAATATGGCTAATAATATGAGTTAGATTGATAATAGTGAGTGTAATAAGTATAGCAATTGTCGTTCTATCGATCATATAAGCATAATATGATTAATAATATGAGTTAGATTGATGATAATAAGAGTAATAAGTATAGTAATTGTCGCCCTATCGATCATATCTGCAGAATATGGTTAATAATATGAGTTAGATTGATGATAGTGCGTGTAATAAGTATAGTAATTGTCGTTCTATCGATCATATTAGCATAGTATGGTTAATAATATGTGTTAGATTGATAATAATAAGAGTAATAAGTATAGTAATTGTCGTTCTATCGATCATATAAGCATAATATGGCTAAGCATATGAGTTAGATTGATAATAATAAGAGTAATAAGTATAGTAATTGTCGTCCTATCGATCATATCTGCATAATATGGTTAATAATATGAGTTAGATTGATGATAATAAGTGTAATAAGTGTAGTAATTGTCGTCCTATCGATCATATCTGCATAATATGGTTAATAATATGAGTTAGATTGATTATAGTGAGTGTAATAAGTATAGTAATTGTCGTTCTATCGGTCATTTTAGCATAATATGGCTAATAATATGAGTTAAATTGATAATAATAAGAGTAATAAGTTTAGTAATTGTAGTTCTATTGCTCATATAAGCATAATATGGCTAATAATATGAGTTAGATATATAATAATAAGAGTAATAAGTATAGTAATTGTAGTTCTATCGATCATATAAGCATAATATGGCTAATAATATGAGTTAGATTGATGATAGTGAGTGTAATAAGTATAGTAATTGTCGTTCTATCGATCATATTAGCATAATATGGTTAATAATATGAGTTAGATTGATAATAATAAGAGTAATGAGTATAGTAATTGTCGTTCTATTGATCATATAGGCATAACATGGATAATAATATGTGTTAGATTGATAATAATAAGAGTAAAAAGTATAGTAATTGTAGTTCTATCGATCATATAAGCATAATATGGCTAATAATGTGAGTTAGATTGATAATAGTGAGTGTAATAAGTATAGTAATTGTCGTTCTATCGATCATATAGGCATAATATGGCTAATAATATGAGTTAGATATATAATAATAAGAGTAATAAGTATAGTAATTGTAGTTCTATCGATCATATAAGCATAATATGGCTAATGATATGAGTTAGATTGATAATAATAAGAGTAATGAGTATAGTTATTGTCGTTCTATCGATCATATAGGCATAATATGGCTAATAATATGAGTTAGATTGATAATAGTGAGTGTAATAAGTATAGTAATTGTAGTTCTATTGCTCATATAAGCATAATATGGTTAATAATATGAGTTAGATTGATAATAATAAGAGTAATAAGTATAGAAATTGTAGTTCTATCGATCATATAAGCATAATGTGGCCAATAATATGAATTAGGTTGATAAAAATAAGAATAATAAGTACAGTAATTGTGGTTCTATCGATCATATAAGCATAATATGGCTAATAATATGAGTTAGATTGATAATAATGAGAGTAACGAGTATAGTAATTGTTGTTCTATCGATCATATAAGCATAGTATGGCTAATAATATGAGTTAGATTGATAATAATAAGAGTAATAAGTATAGAAATTGTAGTTCTATCGATCATATAAGCATAATATGGCTAATAATATGAGTTAGATTGATAACAATAAGAGTAATAAGTATAGTAATTGTCGTCCTACCGATCATATAAGCATAATATGGTTATTAATATGAGTTAGATTGGTAATAATAAGAGTAATAAGTATAGTGATTGTCGTTCTATCGATCATTTAAGCATCTTATGGCTAATAATATGAGTTAGATTGATAATAATAAGAGTAATAAGTATAGTAATTGTCGTTCTATCGATTATATTTGCATAATATGGTTAATAATATGAGTTAGATTGATAACAGTGAGTGTAATAAGTACAGTAATTGTCGTTCTGTCGATCATATAAGCGTAATATGGCTAATAATATGAGTTAGATTGATAATAATAATAGTAACAAGTATAGTAATTGTCGTTCTATCGATCATATAAGCATAATATGGCTAATAATATGAGTTAGATTGATAATAATAAGAGTAATGAGTATAGTAATTGTAGTTCTATCGATCATATCTGCATAATATGGTTAATCATATGAGTTAGATTGATAATAATAATTGTAATAAGTATAGTAATTATAGTTCTATCGATCATATAAGCATAATATGGCTAATGATATGAGTTAGATTGATAATAATAAGAGTAATGAGTATAGTTATTGTCGTTCTATCGATCATATAGGCATAATATGGCTAATAATATGAGTTAGATTGATAATAATAAGAGTAATAAGTATAGTAATTGTAGTTCTATCGATCATATAAGCATAATATGCTTAATAATATGAGTTAGATTGATGATAGTGAGTGTAATAAGTATAGTAATTGTCGTTCTATCGATCATATTAGCATAATATGGATAATAATATGAGTTAGATTGATAATAATAAGAGTAATAAGTATAGTAATTGTCGTTCTATCGATCATATAAGCATAATATGGCTAAGAATATGAGTTAGATTGATAATAATGAGAGTAACGAGTATAGCAATTGTCGTTCTATCGATCATATAAGCATAATATGGCTAATAATATGAGTTAGATTGATAATAGTGAGTGTAATGAGTATAGTAATTGTCGTTCTATCAAACACATAAGCATATTATGGCTAATAATATGAGTTAGATTGGTAATAATGAGTGTAATAAGTATAGTAATTGTCGTCCTATCGATCATATCTGCATAATATGGCTAATAATATGAGTTAGATTGATGATAATAAGAGTAATAAGTATAGTAATTGTCGTCCTATCGATCATATCTGAATAATATGCTTAATAATATGAGTTAGATTGATGATAGTGAGTGTAATAAGTATAGTAATTGTCGTTCTATCGATCATATTAGCATAATATGGATAATAATATGAGTTAGATTGATAATAATAAGAGTAATAAGTATAGTAATTGTCGTTCTATCGATCATATTAGCATAGTATGGTTAATAATATGTGTTAGATTGATAATAATAAGAGTAATAAGTATAGTAATTGTCGTTCTATCGATCATATAAGCATAATATGGCTAAGAATATGAGTTAGATTGATAATAATAATAAGAGTAATGAGTATAGTAATTGTAGTCCTATCGATCATATCTGCATAATATGGTTAATAATATGAGTTAGATTGATAATAATAAGAGTAATAAGTATAGTAATTGTCGTCCTATCGATCATATCTGCATAATATGGTTAATAATATGAGTTAGATTGATAAAAATAAGAATAATAAGTAGAGTAATTGTCGTCCTATCGATCATATCTGCATAACATGGTTAATAATACGAGTTAGATTGATAAATATAAGAATAATAAGTAGAGTAATTGTCGTCCTATCGATCATATCTGCATAATATGGTTAATAATATGAGCTAGACTGATTATAGTGAGTGTGATAAGTATAGTAATTGTCGTTCTATCGGTCATTTTAGCATAATATGGCTAATAATATGAGTTAAATTGATAATAATAAGAGTAATAAGTATAGTAATTGTCGATCTATCCATCATTTAAGCATAATATGGCTAATAATATGAGTTAGGTTGATAGAAATAAGAATAATAAGTACAGTAATTGTGGTTCTATCGATCATATAAGCATAATATGGCTAATAATATGAGTTAGATTGATAATAATAATAAGAGTAATGAGTATAGTAATTGTAGTTCTATCGATCATATCTGCATAATATGGTTAATAATATGAGTTAGATTGATAATAATAAGAGTAATAAGTATAGTAATTCTAGTTCTATCGATCATATAAGCATAATATGGCTAATGATATGAGTTAGATTGATAATAATAAGAGTAATGAGTATAGTTATTGTCGTTCTATCGATCATATAGGCATAATATGGCTAATAATATGAGTTAGATATATAATAATAAGAGTAATAAGTATAGTAATTGTAGTTCTATCGATCATATAAGCATAATATGGCTAATAATATGAGTTAGATTGATGATAGTGAGTGTAATAATTATAGTAATTGTCGTTCTATCGATCATATTAGCATAATATGGTTAATAATATGAGTTAGATTGATAATAATAAGAGTAATGAGTATACTAATTGTCGTTCTATTGATCATATAGGCATAATATGGATAATAATATGAGTTCGATTGATAATAATAAGAGTAATAAGTATAGTAATTGTCGATCTATCCATCATTTAAGCATAATATGGCTAATAATATGAGTTAGGTTGATAGAAATAAGAATAATAAGTACAGTAATTGTCGTTCTATCCATCATATAAGCATAGTATGGCTAATAATACGAGTTAGATTGATAACAGTGAGTGTAATAAGTATAGTAATTGTCGTTCTATCGGTCATTTTAGCATAATATGGCTAATAATATGAGTTAAATTGATACTAATAAGAGTAATGAGTATAGTTATTGTCGTTCTATCGATCATATAGGCATAATATGGCTAATAATATGAGTTAGATTGATAATAGTGAATGTAATAAGTATAGTAATTGTAGTTCTATTGCTCATATAAGCATAATATGGTTAATAATATGAGTTAGATTGATAATAATAAGAGTAAAAAGTATAGCAATTGTAGTTCTATCGATCATATAAGCATAATATGGCTAATAATATGAGTTAGATTGATGATAGTGAGTGTAATAAGTATAGTAATTGTCGTTCTATCGATCATATAAGCATAATATGGCTAAGAATGCGAGTTGGATTGATAATAATAAGAGTAATAAGTTTAGTAATTGTCGTCCTATCGATCATATATGCATAATATGGTTAATAATATGAGTTAGATTGATTGTAGTGAGTGTAATAAGTACAGTAATTGTCGTCCTATCGATCATATCTGCATAATATGGTTAATAATATGAGTTAGGTTGATTGTAGTGAGTGTAATAAGTATAGTAATTGTAGTTCTATCGATCATATAAGCATAATATGGTTAATAATATGAGTTAGATTGATGATAATAAGTGTAATAAGTGTAGTAATTGTCGTCCTATCGATCATATCTGCATAATATGGTTAATAATATGAGTTAGATTGATTATAGTGAGTGTAATAAGTATAGTAATTGTCGTTCTATCGGTCATTTTAGCATAATATGGCTAATAATATGAGTTAAATTGATAATAATAAGAGTAATAAGTATAGTAATTGTAGTTCTATTGCTCATATAAGCATAATATGGTTAATAATATGAGTTAGATTGATAATAATAAGAGTAATAAGTATAGTAATTGTCGATCTATCCATCATTTAAGCATAATATGGCTAATAATATGAGTTAGGTTGATAGAAATAAGAATAATAAGTACAGTAATTGTGGTTCTATCGATCATATAAGCATAATATGGCTAATAATATGAGTTAGATTGATAATAATAATAAGAGTAATGAGTTTAGTAATTGTAGTTCTATCGATCATATCTGCATAATATGGTGAATAATATGAGTTAGATTGATAATAATAAGAGTAATAAGTATAGTAATTCTAGTTCTATTGATCATATAAGCATAATATGGCTAATGATATGAGTTAGATTGATAATAATAAGAGTAATGAGTATAGTTGTTGTCGTTCTATCGATCATATAGGCATAATATGGCTAATAATATGAGTTAGATATATAATAATAAGAGTAATAAGTATAGTAATTGTAGTTCTATCGATCATATAAGCATAATATGGCTAAGAATATGAGTTAGATTGATAATAATGAGAGTAACGAGTATAGTAATTGTCGTTCTATCGATCATATAAGCATAATATGGCTAATAATATGAGTTAGATTGATAATAGTGAGTGTAATGAGTATAGTAATTGTCGTTCTATCAAACACATAAGCATATTATGGCTAATAATATGAGTTAGATTGGTAATAATAAGTGTAATAAGTATAGTAATTGTCGTCCTATCGATCATATCTGCATAATATGGCTAATAATATGAGTTAGATTGATAATAGTGAGTGTAATAAGTATAGCAATTGTCGTTCTATCGATCATATAAGCATAATATGATTAATAATATGAGTTAGATTGATGATAATAAGAGTAATAAGTATAGTAATTGTCGCCCTATCGATCATATCTGCATAATATGGTTAATAATATGAGTTAGATTGATGATAGTGCGTGTAATAAGTATAGTAATTGTCGTTCTATCGATCATATTAGCATAGTATGGTTAATAATATGTGTTAGATTGATAATAATAAGAGTAATAAGTATAGTAATTGTCGTTCTATCGGTCATATAAGCATAATATGGCTAAGCATATGAGTTAGATTGATAATAATAAGAGTAATAAGTATAGTAATTGTCGTCCTATCGATCATATCTGCATAATATGGTTAATAATATGAGTTAGATTGATGATAATAAGTGTAATAAGTATAGTAATTGTCGTCCTATCGATCATATCTGCATAATATGGTTAATAATATGAGTTAGATTGATAAAAATAAGAATAATAAGTAGAGTAATTGTCGTCCTATCGATCATATCTGCATAACATGGTTAATAATACGAGTTAGATTGATAAATATAAGAATAATAAGTAGAGTAATTGTCGTCCTATCGATCATATCTGCATAATATGGTTAATAATATGAGTTAGATTGATTATAGTGAGTGTGATAAGTATAGTAATTGTCGTTCTATCGGTCATTTTAGCATAATATGGCTAATAATATGAGTTAAATTGATAATAATAAGAGTAATAAGTATAGTAATTGTCGATCTATCCATCATTTAAGCATAATATGGCTAATAATATGAGTTAGGTTGATAGAAATAAGAATAATAAGTACAGTAATTGTGGTTCTATTGATCATATAAGCATAATATGGCTAATAATATGAGTTAGATTGATAATAATAATAAGAGAAATGAGTATAGTAATTGTAGTTCTATCGATCATATCTGCATAATATGGTTAATAATATGAGTTAGATTGATAATAATAAGAGTAATAAGTATAGTAATTCTAGTTCTATCGATCATATAAGCATAATATGGCTAATGATATGAGTTAGATTGATAATAATAAGAGTAATGAGTATAGTTATTGTCGTTCTATCGATCATATAGGCATAATATGGCTAATAATATGAGTTAGATATATAATAATAAGAGTAATAAGTATAGTAATTGTAGTTCTATCGATCATATAAGCATAATATGGCTAATGATATGAGTTAGATTGATAATAATAAGAGTAATGAGTATAGTTATTGTCGTTCTATCGATCATATAGGCATAATATGGCTAATAATATGAGTTAGATTGATAATAGTGAGTGTAATAAGTATAGTAATTGTAGTTCTATTGCTCATATAAGCATAATATGGTTAATAATATGAGTTAGATTGATAATAATAAGAGTAATAAGTATAGAAATTGTAGTTCTATCGATCATATAAGCATAATATGGCTAATAATATGAGTTAGATTGATAATAATAAGAGTAATAAGTATAGTAATTGTCGTTCTATCGATTATATTTGCATAATATGGTTAATAATATGAGTTAGATTGATAACAGTGAGTGTAATAAGTACAGTAATTGTCGTTCTGTCGATCATATAAGCGTAATATGGCTAATAATATGAGTTAGATTGATAATAATAATAGTAACAAGTATAGTAATTGTCGTTCTATCGATCATATAAGCATAATATGGCTAATAATATGAGTTAGATTGATAATAATAAGAGTAATGAGTATAGTAATTGTAGTTCTATCGATCATATCTGCATAATATGGTTAATCATATGAGTTAGATTGATAATAATAATTGTAATAAGTATAGTAATTATAGTTCTATCGATCATATAAGCATAATATGGCTAATGATATGAGTTAGATTGATAATAATAAGAGTAATGAGTATAGTTATTGTCGTTCTATCGATCATATAGGCATAATATGGCTAATAATATGAGTTAGATTGATAATAATAAGAGTAATAAGTATAGTAATTGTAGTTCTATCGATCATATAAGCATAATATGCTTAATAATATGAGTTAGATTGATGATAGTGAGTGTAATAAGTATAGTAATTGTCGTTCTATCGATCATATTAGCATAATATGGATAATAATATGAGTTAGATTGATAATAATAAGAGTAATAAGTATAGTAATTGTCGTTCTATCGATCATATAAGCATAATATGGCTAAGAATATGAGTTAGATTGATAATAATGAGAGTAACGAGTATAGTAATTGTCGTTCTATCGATCATATAAGCATAATATGGCTAATAATATGAGTTAGATTGATAATAGTGAGTGCAATGAGTATAGTAATTGTCGTTCTATCAAACACATAAGCATATTATGGCTAATAATATGAGTTAGATTGGTAATAATGAGTGTAATAAGTATAGTAATTGTCGTCCTATCGATCATATCTGCATAATATGGCTAATAATATGAGTTAGATTGATAATAGTGAGTGTAATAAGTATAGTAATTGTCGTTCTATCGATCATATAAGCATAATATGATTAATAATATGAGTTAGATTGATGATAATAAGAGTAATAAGTATAGTAATTGTCGTCCTATCGATCATATCTGAATAATATGGGTAATAATATGAGTTAGATTGATGATAGTGCGTGTAATAAGTATAGTAATTGTCGTTCTATCGATCATATTAGCATAGTGTGGTTAATAATATGTGTTAGATTGATAATAATAAGAGTAATAAGTATAGTAATTGTCGTTCTATCGATCATATAAGCATAATATGGCTAAGAATATGAGTTAGATTGATAATAATAAGAGTAATAAGTATAGTAATTCTAGTTCTATCGATCATATAAGCATAATATGGCTAATGATATGAGTTAGATTGATAATAATAAGAGTAATGAGTATAGTTATTGTCGTTCTATCGATCATATAGGCATAATATGGCTAATAATATGAGTTAGATATATAATAATAAGAGTAATAAGTATAGTAATTGTAGTTCTATCGATCATATAAGCATAATATGGCTAATAATATGAGTTAGATTGATGATAGTGAGTGTAATAATTATAGTAATTGTCGTTCTATCGATCATATTAGCATAATATGGTTAATAATATGAGTTAGATTGATAATAATAAGAGTAAAAAGTATAGCAATTGTAGTTCTATCGATCATATAAGCATAATATGGCTAATAATATGAGTTAGATTGATGATAGTGAGTGTAATAAGTATAGTAATTGTCGTTCTATCGATCATATTAGCATAGTATGGTTAATAATATGAGTTAGATTGATAATAATAAGAGTAATAGGTATAGTAATTGTCGTTCTATCGATCATATAAGCATAATATGGCTAAGAATGCGAGTTAGATTGATGATAGTGAGTGTAATAAGTATAGTAATTGTCGTTCTATCGATCAAATTAGCATAGTATGGTTAATAATATGAGTTAGATCGATAATAATAAGAGTAATAAGTATAGTAATTCTAGTTCTATCGATCATATAAGCATAATATGCTTAATAATATGAGTTAGATTGATGATAGTGAGTGTAATAAGTATAGTAATTGTCGTTCTATCGATCATATTAGCATAATATGGTTAATAATATGAGTTAGATTGATAATAATAAGAGTAATAAGCATGGTAATTGTCGTTCTATCGATCATATAAGCATAATATGGCTAAGAATATGAGTTAGATTGATAATAATGAGAGTAACGAGTATAGTAATTGTCGTTCTATCGATCATATAAGCATAATATGGCTAATAATATGAGTTAGATTGATAATAGTGAGTGTAATGAGTATAGTAATTGTCGTTCTATCAAACACATAAGCATATTATGGCTAATAATATGAGTTAGATTGGTAATAATAAGTGTAATAAGTATAGTAATTGTCGTCCTATCGATCATATCTGCATAATATGGCTAATAATATGAGTTAGATTGATAATAGTGAGTGTAATAAGTATAGCAATTGTCGTTCTATCGATAATATAAGCATAATATGATTAATAATATGAGTTAGATTGATGATAATAAGAGTAATAAGTATAGTAATTGTCGCCCTATCGATCATATCTGCATAATATGGTTAATAATATGAGTTAGATTGATGATAGTGCGTGTAATAAGTATAGTAATTGTCGTTCTATCGATCATATTAGCATAGTATGGTTAATAATATGTGTTAGATTGATAATAATAAGAGTAATAAGTATAGTAATTGTCGTTCTATCGATCATATAAGCATAATATGGCTAAGAATATGAGTTAGATTGATAATAATAAGAGTAATAAGTATAGTAATTGTCGTCCTATCGATCATATCTGCATAATATGGTTAATAATATGAGTTAGATTGATGATAATAAGTGTAATAAGTATAGTAATTGTCGTCCTATCGATCATATTTGCATAATATGGTTAATAATATGAGTTAGATTGATAAAAATAAGAATAATAAGTAGAGTAATTGTCGTCCTATCGATCATATCTGCATAATATGGTTAATAATATGAGTTAGATTGATTATAGTGAGTGTGATAAGTATAGTAATTGTCGTTCTATCGGTCATTTTAGCATAATATGGCTAATAATATGAGTTAAATTGATAATAATAAGAGTAATAAGTATAGTAATTGTAGTTCTATTGCTCATATAAGCATAATATGGTTAATAATATGAATTAGATTGATAATAATAAGACTAATAAGTATAGTAATGGTCGATCTATCCATCACTTAAGCATAATATGGCTAACAATATGAGTTAGGTTGATAGAAATAAGAATAATAAGTACAGTAATTGTGGTTCTATTGATCATATAAGCATAACATGGCTAATAATATGAGTTAGATTGATAATAATAATAAGAGTAATGAGTATAGTAATTGTAGTCCTATCGATCATATCTGCATAATATGGTTAATAATATGAGTTAGATTGATAATAATAAGAGTAATAAGTATAGTAATTCTAGTTCTATCGATCATATAAGCATAATATGGCTAATGATATGTGTTAGATTGATAATAATAAGAGTAATGAGTATAGTTATTGTCGTTCTATCGATCATATAGGCATAATATGGCTAATAATATGAGTTTGATATATAATAATAAGAGTAATAAGTATAGTAATTGTAGTTCTATCGATCATATAAGCATAATATGGCTAGTAATATGAGTTAGATTGATGATAGTGAGTGTAATAGGTATAGTAATTGTCGTTCTATCGATCATATTAGCATAATATGGTTAATAATATGAGTTAGATTGATAATAATAAGAGTAATGAGTATAGTAATTGTCGTTCTATTGATCATATAGGCATAATATGGATAATAATATGAGTTAGATTGATAATAATAAGAGTAAAAAGTATAGTAATTGTAGTTCTATCGATCATATAAGCATAATATGGCTAATAATGTGAGTTAGATTGATAATAGTGAAAGTAATAGGTATAGTAATTGTCGTTCTATCGATCATATAAGCATAATATGGTTAATAATATGAGTTAGATTGATGATAATAAGAGTAATAGGTATAGTAATTGTCGTCCTATCGATCATATCTGCATAATATGGTTAATAATATGAGTTAGATTGATGATAGTGAGTGTAATAAGTATAGTAATTGTCGTTCTATCGATCAAATTAGCATAGTATGGTTAATAATATGAGTTAGATCGATAATAATAAGAGTAATAAGTATAGTAATTCTAGTTCTATCGATCATATAAGCATAATATGGCTAATGATATGAGTTAGATTGATAATAATAAGAGTAATGAGTATAGTTATTGTCGTTCTATCGATCATATAGGCATAATATGGCTAATAATATGAGTTAGATTGATAATAGTGAGTGTAATAAGTATAGTAATTGCAGTTCTATTGCTCATATAAGCATAATATGGTTAATAATATGAGTTAGATTGATAATAATAAGAGTAATAAGTATAGAAATTGTAGTTCTATCGATCATATAAGTATAATGTGGCCAATAATATGAATTAGGTTGATAAAAATAAGAATAATAAGTACAGTAATTGTGGTTCTATCGATCACATAAGCATAATATGGCTAATAATATGAGTTAGATTGATAATAATAAGAGTAATGAGTATAGTAATTGTAGTTCTATCGATCATATCTGCATAATATGGTTAATAATATGAGTTAGATTGATAATAATAAGAGTAATAAGTATAGTAATTATATTTCTATCGATCATATAAGCATAATATGGCTAATGATATGAGTTAGATTGATAATAATAAGAGTAATGAGTATAGTTATTGTCGTTCTATCGATCATATAGGCATAATATGGCTAATAATATGAGTTAGATTGATAATAGTGAGTGTAATGAGTATAGTAATTGTAGTTCTATCGATCATATAAGCATAATATGCTTAATAATATGAGTTAGATTGATGATAGTGAGTGTAATAAGTATAGTAATTGTCGTTCTATCGATCATATTAGCATAATATGGTTAATAATATGAGTTAGATTGATAATAATAAGAGTAATAAGTATAGTAATTGTCGTTCTATCGATCATATAAGCATAATATGGCTAAGAATATGAGTTAGATTGATAATAATGATAGTAACGAGTATAGTAATTGTCGTTCTATCGATCATATAAGCATAATATGGCTAATAATATGAGTTAGATTGATAATAGTGAGTGTAATAAGTATAGTAATTGTCGTCCTATCGATCATATCTGCATAATATGGCTAATAATATGAGTTAGATTGATAATAGTGAGTGTAATAAGTATAGTAATTGTCGTTCTATCCATCATATAAGCATAATATGGCTAAGAATATGAGTTAGATTGATAATAATAAGAGTAATAAGTATAGTAATTGTCGTCCTATCGATCATATCTGCATAATATGGTTAATAATATGAGTTAGATTGATGATAATAAATGTAATAAGTATAGTAATTGTCGTCCTATCGATCATATCTGCATAATATGGTTAATAATATGAGTTAGATTGATAAAAATAAGAATAATAAGTAGAGTAATTGTCGTCCTATCGATCATATCTGCATAACATGGTTAATAATACGAGTTAGATTGATAAATATAAGAATAATAAGTAGAGTAATTGCCGTCCTATCGATCATATCTGCATAATATGGTTAATAATATGAGCTAGACTGATTATAGTGAGTGTGATAAGTATAGTAATTGTCGTTCTATCGGTCATTTTAGCATAATATGGCTAATAATATGAGTTAAATTGATAATAATAAGAGTAATAAGTATAGTAATTGTCGATCTATCCATCATTTAAGCATAATATGGCTAATAATATGAGTTAGGTTGATAGAAATAAGAATAATAAGTACAGTAATTGTGGTTCTATCGATCATATAAGCATAATATGGCTAATAATATGAGTTAGATTGATAATAATAAGAGTAATAAGTATAGAAATTGTAGTTCTATCGATCATATAAGTATAATGTGGCCAATAATATGAATTAGGTTGATAAAAATAAGAATAATAAGTACAGTAATTGTGGTTCTATCGATCACATAAGCATAATATGGCTAATAATATGAGTTAGATTGATAATAATAAGAGTAATGAGTATAGTAATTGTAGTTCTATCGATCATATCTGCATAATATGGTTAATCATATGAGTTAGATTGATAATAATAATTGTAATAAGTATAGTAATTATAGTTCTATCGATCATATAAGCATAATATGGCTAATGATATGAGTTAGATTGATAATAATAAGAGTAATGAGTATAGTTATTGTCGTTCTATCGATCATATAGGCATAATATGGCTAATAATATGAGTTAGATTGATAATAATAAGAGTAATAAGTATAGTAATTGTAGTTCTATCGATCATATAAGCATAATATGCTTAATAATATGAGTTAGATTGATGATAGTGAGTGTAATAAGTATAGTAATTGTCGTTCTATCGATCATATTAGCATAATATGGATAATAATATGAGTTAGATTGATAATAATAAGAGTAATAAGTATAGTAATTGTCGTTCTATCGATCATATAAGCATAATATGGCTAAGAATATGAGTTAGATTGATAATAATGAGAGTAACGAGTATAGTAATTGTCGTTCTATCGATCATATAAGCATAATATGGCTAATAATATGAGTTAGATTGATAATAGTGAGTGTAATGAGTATAGTAATTGTCGTTCTATCAAACACATAAGCATATTATGGCTAATAATATGAGTTAGATTGGTAATAATGAGTGTAATAAGTATAGTAATTGTCGTCCTATCGATCATATCTGCATAATATGGCTAATAATATGAGTTAGATTGATAATAGTGAGTGTAATAAGTATAGTAATTGTCGTTCTATCGATCATATAAGCATAATATGATTAATAATATGAGTTAGATTGATGATAATAAGAGTAATAAGTATAGTAATTGTCGTCCTATCGATCATATCTGAATAATATGGGTAATAATATGAGTTAGATTGATGATAGTGCGTGTAATAAGTATAGTAATTGTCGTTCTATCGATCATATTAGCATAGTGTGGTTAATAATATGTGTTAGATTGATAATAATAAGAGTAATAAGTATAGTAATTGTCGTTCTATCGATCATATAAGCATAATATGGCTAAGAATATGAGTTAGATTGATAATAATAAGAGTAATAAGTATAGTAATTCTAGTTCTATCGATCATATAAGCATAATATGGCTAATGATTGAGTTAGATTGATAATAATAAGAGTAATGAGTATAGTTATTGTCGTTCTATCGATCATATAGGCATAATATGGCTAATAATATGAGTTAGATATATAATAATAAGAGTAATAAGTATAGTAATTGTAGTTCTATCGATCATATAAGCATAATATGGCTAATAATATGAGTTAGATTGATGATAGTGAGTGTAATAATTATAGTAATTGTCGTTCTATCGATCATATTAGCATAATATGGTTAATAATATGAGTTAGATTGATAATAATAAGAGTAAAAAGTATAGCAATTGTAGTTCTATCGATCATATAAGCATAATATGGCTAATAATATGAGTTAGATTGATGATAGTGAGTGTAATAAGTATAGTAATTGTCGTTCTATCGATCATATTAGCATAGTATGGTTAATAATATGAGTTAGATTGATAATAATAAGAGTAATAGGTATAGTAATTGTCGTTCTATCGATCATATAAGCATAATATGGCTAAGAATGCGAGTTAGATTGATGATAGTGAGTGTAATAAGTATAGTAATTGTCGTTCTATCGATCAAATTAGCATAGTATGGTTAATAATATGAGTTAGATCGATAATAATAAGAGTAATAAGTATAGTAATTCTAGTTCTATCGATCATATAAGCATAATATGCTTAATAATATGAGTTAGATTGATGATAGTGAGTGTAATAAGTATAGTAATTGTCGTTCTATCGATCATAAGAGCATAATATGGTTAATAATATGAGGTAGATTGATAATAATAAGAGTAATAAGCATGGTAATTGTCGTTCTATCGATCATATAAGCATAATATGGCTAAGAATATGAGTTAGATTGATAATAATGAGAGTAACGAGTATAGTAATTGTCGTTCTATCGATCATATAAGCATAATATGGCTAATAATATGAGTTAGATTGATAATAGTGAGTGTAATGAGTATAGTAATTGTCGTTCTATCAAACACATAAGCATATTATGGCTAATAATATGAGTTAGATTGGTAATAATAAGTGTAATAAGTATAGTAATTGTCGTCCTATCGATCATATCTGCATAATATGGCTAATAATATGAGTTAGATTGATAATAGTGAGTGTAATAAGTATAGCAATTGTCGTTCTATCGATCATATAAGCATAATATGATTAATAATATGAGTTAGATTGATGATAATAAGAGTAATAAGTATAGTAATTGTCGCCCTATCGATCATATCTGCATAATATGGTTAATAATATGAGTTAGATTGATGATAGTGCGTGTAATAAGTATAGTAATTGTCGTTCTATCGATCATATTAGCATAGTATGGTTAATAATATGTGTTAGATTGATAATAATAAGAGTAATAAGTATAGTAATTGTCGTTCTATCGATCATATAAGCATAATATGGCTAAGAATATGAGTTAGATTGATAATAATAAGAGTAATAAGTATAGTAATTGTCGTCCTATCGATCATATCTGCATAATATGGTTAATAATATGAGTTAGATTGATGATAATAAGTGTAATAAGTATAGTAATTGTCGTCCTATCGATCATATTTGCATAATATGGTTAATAATATGAGTTAGATTGATAAAAATAAGAATAATAAGTAGAGTAATTGTCGTCGTATCGATCATATCTGCATAATATGGTTAATAATATGAGTTAGATTGATTATAGTGAGTGTGATAAGTATAGTAATTGTCGTTCTATCGGTCATTTTAGCATAATATGGCTAATAATATGAGTTAAATTGATAATAATAAGAGTAATAAGTATAGTAATTGTAGTTCTATTGCTCATATAAGCATAATATGGTTAATAATATGAATTAGATTGATAATAATAAGACTAATAAGTATAGTAATGGTCGATCTATCCATCACTTAAGCATAATATGGCTAACAATATGAGTTAGGTTGATAGAAATAAGAATAATAAGTACAGTAATTGTGGTTCTATTGATCATATAAGCATAACATGGCTAATAATATGAGTTAGATTGATAATAATAATAAGAGTAATGAGTATAGTAATTGTAGTCCTATCGATCATATCTGCATAATATGGTTAATAATATGAGTTAGATTGATAATAATAAGAGTAATAAGTATAGTAATTCTAGTTCTATCGATCATATAAGCATAATATGGCTAATGATATGTGTTAGATTGATAATAATAAGAGTAATGAGTATAGTTATTGTCGTTCTATCGATCATATAGGCATAATATGGCTAATAATATGAGTTTGATATATAATAATAAGAGTAATAAGTATAGTAATTGTAGTTCTATCGATCATATAAGCATAATATGGCTAGTAATATGAGTTAGATTGATGATAGTGAGTGTAATAGGTATAGTAATTGTCGTTCTATCGATCATATTAGCATAATA
This sequence comes from Megachile rotundata, assembly GCF_050947335.1. Lineage (NCBI taxonomy): Eukaryota > Metazoa > Arthropoda > Insecta > Hymenoptera > Megachilidae > Megachile > Megachile rotundata. The sequence continues at coordinate 223,870 of NW_027473525.1, read as the reverse complement.
TGGTTAATAATATGAGTTAGATTGATAATAATAAGAGTAATGAGTATAGTAATTGTCGTTCTATTGATCATATAGGCATAATATGGATAATAATATGAGTTAGATTGATAATAATAAGAGTAAAAAGTATAGTAATTGTAGTTCTATCGATCATATAAGCATAATATGGCTAATAATGTGAGTTAGATTGATAATAGTGAAAGTAATAGGTATAGTAATTGTCGTTCTATCGATCATATAAGCATAATATGGTTAATAATATGAGTTAGATTGATGATAATAAGAGTAATAGGTATAGTAATTGTCGTCCTATCGATCATATCTGCATAATATGGTTAATAATATGAGTTAGATTGATGATAGTGAGTGTAATAAGTATAGTAATTGTCGTTCTATCGATCAAATTAGCATAGTATGGTTAATAATATGAGTTAGATCGATAATAATAAGAGTAATAAGTATAGTAATTCTAGTTCTATCGATCATATAAGCATAATATGGCTAATGATATGAGTTAGATTGATAATAATAAGAGTAATGAGTATAGTTATTGTCGTTCTATCGATCATATAGGCATAATATGGCTAATAATATGAGTTAGATTGATAATAGTGAGTGTAATAAGTATAGTAATTGCAGTTCTATTGCTCATATAAGCATAATATGGTTAATAATATGAGTTAGATTGATAATAATAAGAGTAATAAGTATAGAAATTGTAGTTCTATCGATCATATAAGTATAATGTGGCCAATAATATGAATTAGGTTGATAAAAATAAGAATAATAAGTACAGTAATTGTGGTTCTATCGATCACATAAGCATAATATGGCTAATAATATGAGTTAGATTGATAATAATAAGAGTAATGAGTATAGTAATTGTAGTTCTATCGATCATATCTGCATAATATGGTTAATAATATGAGTTAGATTGATAATAATAAGAGTAATAAGTATAGTAATTATATTTCTATCGATCATATAAGCATAATATGGCTAATGATATGAGTTAGATTGATAATAATAAGAGTAATGAGTATAGTTATTGTCGTTCTATCGATCATATAGGCATAATATGGCTAATAATATGAGTTAGATTGATAATAGTGAGTGTAATGAGTATAGTAATTGTAGTTCTATCGATCATATAAGCATAATATGCTTAATAATATGAGTTAGATTGATGATAGTGAGTGTAATAAGTATAGTAATTGTCGTTCTATCGATCATATTAGCATAATATGGTTAATAATATGAGTTAGATTGATAATAATAAGAGTAATAAGTATAGTAATTGTCGTTCTATCGATCATATAAGCATAATATGGCTAAGAATATGAGTTAGATTGATAATAATGATAGTAACGAGTATAGTAATTGTCGTTCTATCGATCATATAAGCATAATATGGCTAATAATATGAGTTAGATTGATAATAGTGAGTGTAATAAGTATAGTAATTGTCGTCCTATCGATCATATCTGCATAATATGGCTAATAATATGAGTTAGATTGATAATAGTGAGTGTAATAAGTATAGTAATTGTCGTTCTATCCATCATATAAGCATAGTATGGCTAATAATACGAGTTAGATTGATAACAGTGAGTGTAATAAGTATAGTAATTGTCGTTCTATCGATCATATTAGCATAATATGGTTAATAATATGAGTTAGATTGATAATAATAAGAGTAATAAGTATAGTAATTGTCGTCCTATCGATCATATTTGCATAATATGGTTAATAATATGAGTTAGATTGATAATAGTGAGTGTAATAAGTATAGTAATTGTCGTTCTATCGGTCATTTTAGCATAATATGGCTAATAATATGAGTTAAATTGATACTAATAAGAGTAATGAGTATAGTTATTGTCGTTCTATCGATCATATAGGCATAATATGGCTAATAATATGAGTTAGATTGATAATAGTGAATGTAATAAGTATAGTAATTGTAGTTCTATTGCTCATATAAGCATAATATGGTTAATAATATGAGTTAGATTGATAATAATAAGAGTAAAAAGTATAGCAATTGTAGTTCTATCGATCATATAAGCATAATATGGCTAATAATATGAGTTAGATTGATGATAGTGAGTGTAATAAGTATAGTAATTGTCGTTCTATCGATCATATAAGCATAATATGGCTAAGAATGCGAGTTGGATTGATAATAATAAGAGTAATAAGTTTAGTAATTGTCGTCCTATCGATCATATATGCATAATATGGTTAATAATATGAGTTAGATTGATTGTAGTGAGTGTAATAAGTACAGTAATTGTCGTCCTATCGATCATATCTGCATAATATGGTTAATAATATGAGTTAGGTTGATTGTAGTGAGTGTAATAAGTATAGTAATTGTAGTTCTATCGATCATATAAGCATAATATGGTTAATAATATGAGTTAGATTGATGATAATAAGTGTAATAAGTGTAGTAATTGTCGTCCTATCGATCATATCTGCATAATATGGTTAATAATATGAGTTAGATTGATTATAGTGAGTGTAATAAGTATAGTAATTGTCGTTCTATCGGTCATTTTAGCATAATATGGCTAATAATATGAGTTAAATTGATAATAATAAGAGTAATAAGTATAGTAATTGTAGTTCTATTGCTCATATAAGCATAATATGGTTAATAATATGAGTTAGATTGATAATAATAAGAGTAATAAGTATAGTAATTCTAGTTCTATCGATCATATAAGCATAATATGGCTAATGATATGTGTTAGATTGATAATAATAAGAGTAATGAGTATAGTTATTGTCGTTCTATCGATCATATAGGCATAATATGGCTAATAATATGAGTTAGATATATAATAATAAGAGTAATAAGTATAGTAATTGTAGTTCTATCGATCATATAAGCATAATATGGCTAATAATATGAGTTAGATTGATGATAGTGAGTGTAATAGGTATAGTAATTGTCGTTCTATCGATCATATTAGCATAATATGGTTAATAATATGAGTTAGACTGATAATAATAAGAGTAATGAGTATAGTAATTGTCGTTCTATTGATCATATAGGCATAATATGGATAATAATATGAGTTAGATTGATAATAATAAGAGTAAAAAGTATAGTAATTGTAGTTCTATCGATCATATAAGCATAATATGGCTAATAATGTGAGTTAGATTGATAATAGTGAAAGTAATAGGTATAGTAATTGTCGTTCTATCGATCATATAAGCATAATATGGTTAATAATATGAGTTAGATTGATGATAATAAGAGTAATAGGTATAGTAATTGTCGTCCTATCCATCATATCTGCATAATATGGTTAATAATATGAGTTAGATTGATGATAGTGAGTGTAATAAGTATAGTAATTGTCGTTCTATCGATCAAATTAGCATAGTATGGTTAATAATATGAGTTAGATCGATAATAATAAGAGTAATAAGTATAGTAATTCTAGTTCTATCGATCATATAAGCATAATATGGCTAATGATATGAGTTAGATTGATAATAATAAGAGTAATGAGTATAGTTATTGTCGTTCTATCGATCATATAGGCATAATATGGCTAATAATATGAGTTAGATTGATAATAGTGAGTGTAATAAGTATAGTAATTGCAGTTCTATTGCTCATATAAGCATAATATGGTTAATAATATGAGTTAGATTGATAATAATAAGAGTAATAAGTATAGAAATTGTAGTTCTATCGATCATATAAGTATAATGTGGCCAATAATATGAATTAGGTTGATAAAAATAAGAATAATAAGTACAGTAATTGTGGTTCTATCGATCATATAAGCATAATATGGCTAATAATATGAGTTAGATTGATAATAATAAGAGTAATGAGTATAGTAATTGTAGTTCTATCGATCATATCTGCATAATATGGTTAATAATATGAGTTAGATTGATAATAATAAGAGTAATAAGTATAGTAATTGTCGTCCTATCGATCATATCTGCATAATATGGTTAATAATATGAGTTAGATTGATAAAAATAAGAATAATAAGTAGAGTAATTGTCGTCCTATCGATCATATCTGCATAACATGGTTAATAATACGAGTTAGATTGATAAATATAAGAATAATAAGTAGAGTAATTGTCGTCGTATCGATCATATCTGCATAATATGGTTAATAATATGAGCTAGACTGATTATAGTGAGTGTGATAAGTATAGTAATTGTCGTTCTATCGGTCATTTTAGCATAATATGGCTAATAATATGAGTTAAATTGATAATAATAAGAGTAATAAGTATAGTAATTGTCGATCTATCCATCATTTAAGCATAATATGGCTAATAATATGAGTTAGGTTGATAGAAATAAGAATAATAAGTACAGTAATTGTGGTTCTATCGATCATATAAGCATAATATGGCTAATAATATGAGTTAGATTGATAATAATAATAAGAGTAATGAGTATAGTAATTGTAGTTCTATCGATCATATCTGCATAATATGGTTAATAATATGAGTTAGATTGATAATAATAAGAGTAATAAGTATAGTAATTCTAGTTCTATCGATCATATAAGCATAATATGGCTAATGATATGAGTTAGATTGATAATAATAAGAGTAATGAGTATAGTTATTGTCGTTCTATCGATCATATAGGCATAATATGGCTAATAATATGAGTTAGATATATAATAATAAGAGTAATAAGTATAGTAATTGTAGTTCTATCGATCATATAAGCATAATATGGCTAATAATATGAGTTAGATTGATGATAGTGAGTGTAATAATTATAGTAATTGTCGTTCTATCGATCATATTAGCATAATATGGTTAATAATATGAGTTAGATTGATAATAATAAGAGTAATGAGTATACTAATTGTCGTTCTATTGATCATATAGGCATAATATGGATAATAATATGAGTTAGATTGATAATAATAAGAGTAATAAGTATAGTAATTGTCGATCTATCCATCATTTAAGCATAATATGGCTAATAATATGAGTTAGGTTGATAGAAATAAGAATAATAAGTACAGTAATTGTCGTTCTATCCATCATATAAGCATAGTATGGCTAATAATACGAGTTAGATTGATAACAGTGAGTGTAATAAGTATAGTAATTGTCGTTCTATCGATCATATTAGCATAATATGGTTAATAATATGAGTTAGATTGATAATAATAAGAGTAATAAGTATAGTAATTGTCGTCCTATCGATCATATTTGCATAATATGGTTAATAATATGAGTTAGATTGATAATAGTGAGTGTAATAAGTATAGTAATTGTCGTTCTATCGGTCATTTTAGCATAATATGGCTAATAATATGAGTTAAATTGATACTAATAAGAGTAATGAGTATAGTTATTGTCGTTCTATCGATCATATAGGCATAATATGGCTAATAATATGAGTTAGATTGATAATAGTGAGTGTAATAAGTATAGTAATTGTAGTTCTATTGCTCATATAAGCATAATATGGTTAATAATATGAGTTAGATTGATAATAATAAGAGTAAAAAGTATAGCAATTGTAGTTCTATCGATCATATAAGCATAATATGGCTAATAATATGAGTTAGGTTGATTGTAGTGAGTGTAATAAGTATAGTAATTGTAGTTCTATCGATCATATAAGCATAATATGGTTAATAATATGAGTTAGATTGATGATAATAAGTGTAATAAGTGTAGTAATTGTCGTCCTATCGATCATATCTGCATAATATGGTTAATAATATGAGTTAGATTGATAATAATAAGAGTAATGAGTATAGTAATTGTCGTTCTATTGATCATATAGGCATAACATGGATAATAATATGTGTTAGATTGATAATAATAAGTGTAAAAAGTATAGTAATTGTAGTTCTATCGATCATATAAGCATAATATGGCTAATAATGTGAGTTAGATTGATAATAGTGAGTGTAATAAGTATAGTAATTGTCGTTCTATCGATCATATAGGCATAATATGGCTAATAATATGAGGTAGATTGATAATAGTGAGTGTAATAAGTATAGTAGTTGTAGTTCTATTGCTCATATAAGCATAATATGGTTAATAATATGAGTTAGATTGATAATAATAAGAGTAACAAGTATAGTAATTGTCGTCCTATCGATCATATCTGCATTATATGGTTAATAATATGAGTTAGATTGATAATAGTGAGTGTAATAAGTATAGTAATTGTAGTTCTATTGCTCATATAAGCATAATATGGTTAATAATATGAGTTAGATTGATAATAATAAGAGTAATAAGTATAGAAATTGTAGTTCTATCGATCATATAAGCATAATGTGGCCAATAATATGAATTAGGTTGATAAAAATAAGAATAATAAGTACAGTAATTGTGGTTCTATCGATCATATCTGCATAATATGGTTAATAATATGAGTTAGATTGATTATATTGAGTGTAATAAGTATAGTAATTGTCGTTCTATCGGTCATTTTAGCATAATATGGCTAATAATATGAGTTAAATTGATAATAATAAGAGTAATAAGTATAGTAATTGTAGTTCTATTGCTCATATAAGCATAATATGGTTAATAATATGAGTTAAATTGATAACAATAAGAGTAATAAGTATAGTAATTCTAGTTCTATCGATCATATAAGCATAATATGGCTAATGATATGAGTTAGATTGATAATAATAAGAGTAATGAGTATAGTTATTGTCGTTCTATCGATCATATAGGCATAATATGGCTAATAATATGAGTTAGATTGATAATTGTGAGTGTAATAAGTATAGTAGTTGTAGTTCTATTGCTCATATAAGCATAATATGGTTAATAATATGAGTTAGATTGATAATAATAAGAGTAATAAGTAGAGTAATTGTCGTCCTATCGATCATATCTGCATTATATGGTTAATAATATGAGTTAGATTGATGATAGTGAGTGTAATAAGTATAGTAATTGTCGTTCTATCGACCAAATTAGCATAGTATGGTTAATAATATGAGTTAGATTGATTATAATAAGAGTAATAAGTATAGTAATTCTAGTTCTATCGATCATATAAGCAAAATATGGCTAATGATATGAGTTAGATTGATAATAATAAGAGTAATGAGTATAGTTATTGTCGTTCTATCGATCATATAGGCATAATATGGCTAATAATATGAGTTAGATTGATAATAGTGAGTGTAATAAGTATAGTAATTGTAGTTCTATTGCTCATATAAGCATAATATGGTTAATAATATGAGTTAGATTGATAATAGTAAGAGTAATAAGTATAGAAATTGTAGTTCTATCGATCATATAAGCATAATGTGGCCAATAATATGAATTAGGTTGATAAAAATAAGAATAATAAGTACAGTAATTGTGGTTCTATCGATCATATAAGCATAATATGGCTAATAATATGAGTTAGATTGATGATAGTGAGTGTAATAAGTATAGTAATTGTCGTTCTATCGGTCATTTTAGCATAATATGGCTAATAATATGAGTTAAATTGATAATAATAAGAGTAATAAGTATAGTAATTGTAGTTCTATTGCTCATATAAGCATAATATGGTTAATAATATGAGTTAGATTGATAATAATAAGAGTAATGAGTATAGTAATTGTCGTTGTATCGATCGTATAAGCATAATATGGCTATTAATATGAGTTAGATTGATAATAATAAGAGTAACAAGTATAGTAACTGTCGATCTATCGATCATTTAAGCATAATATGGCTCATAATATGAGTTAGGTTGATAAAAATAAGAATAATAAGTACAGTAATTGTGGTTCTATCGATGATATAAGCATAATATGGCTAATAATATGAGTTAGATTGATAATAATAAGAGTAATGAGTATAGTAATTGTCGTTCTATCGATCATATAAGCATAATATGGCTAATAATATGAGTTAGATTGATAACAATAAGAGTAATAAGTATAGAAATTGTAGTTCTATCGATCATATAAGCATAATATGGCTAATAATATGAGTTAGATTGATAACAATAAGAGTAATAAGTATAGTAATTGTCGTCCTACCGATCATATAAGCATAATATGGCTATTAATATGAGTTAGATTGATAATAATAAGAGTAATAAGTATAGTGATTGTCGTTCTATCGATCATTTAAGCATCTTATGGCTAATAATATGAGTTAGATTGATAATAATAAGAGTAATAAGTATAGTAATTGTCGATCTATCCATCATTTAAGCATAATATGGCTAATAATATGAGTTAGGTTGATAGAAATAAGAATAATAAGTACAGTAATTGTGGTTCTATCGATCATATAAGCATAATATGGCTAATAATATGAGTTAGATTGATAATAATAATAAGAGTAATGAGTTTAGTAATTGTAGTTCTATCGATCATATCTGCATAATATGGTGAATAATATGAGTGAGATTGATAATAATAAGAGTAACAAGTATAGTAATTCTAGTTCTATCGATCATATAAGCATAATATGGCTAATGATATGAGTTAGATTGATAATAATAAGAGTAATGAGTATAGTTGTTGTCGTTCTATCGATCATATAGGCATAATATGGCTAATAATATGAGTTAGATATATAATAATAAGAGTAATAAGTATAGTAATTGTAGTTCTATCGATCATATAAGCATAATATGGCTAATAATATGAGTTAGATTGATGATAGTGAGTGTAATAAGTATAGTAATTGTCGTTCTATCGATCAGATTAGCATAGTATGGTTAATAATATGAGTTAGATTGATAATAATAAGAGTAATAAGTATAGTAATTCTAGTTCTATCGATCATATAAGCATAATATGGCTAATGATATGAGTTAGATTGATAATAATAAGAGTAATGAGTATAGTTATTGTCGTTCTATCGATCATATAGGCATAATATGGCTAATAATATGAGTTAGATTGATAATAGTGAGTGTAATGAGTATAGTAATTGTAGTTCTATCGATCATATAAGCATAATATGCTTAATAATATGAGTTAGATTGATGATAGTGAGTGTAATAAGTATAGTAATTGTCGTTCTATCGATCATATTAGCATAATATGGTTAATAATATGAGTTAGATTGATAATAATAAGAGTAATAAGTATAGTAATTGTCGTTCTATCGATCATATAAGCATAATATGGCTAAGAATATGAGTTAGATTGATAATAATGAGAGTAACGAGTATAGTAATTGTCGTTCTATCGATCATATAAGCATAATATGGCTAATAATATGAGTTAGATTGATAATAGTGAGTGTAATGAGTATAGTAATTGTCGTTCTATCAAACACATAAGCATATTATGGCTAATAATATGAGTTAGATTGGTAATAATAAGTGTAATAAGTATAGTAATTGTCGTCCTATCGATCATATCTGCATAATATGGCTAATAATATGAGTTAGATTGATAATAGTGAGTGTAATAAGTATAGCAATTGTCGTTCTATCGATCATATAAGCATAATATGATTAATAATATGAGTTAGATTGATGATAATAAGAGTAATAAGTATAGTAATTGTCGCCCTATCGATCATATCTGCATAATATGGTTAATAATATGAGTTAGATTGATGATAGTGCGTGTAATAAGTATAGTAATTGTCGTTCTATCGATCATATTAGCATAGTATGGTTAATAATATGTGTTAGATTGATAATAATAAGAGTAATAAGTATAGTAATTGTCGTTCTATCGATCATATAAGCATAATATGGCTAAGCATATGAGTTAGATTGATAATAATAAGAGTAATAAGTATAGTAATTGTCGTCCTATCGATCATATCTGCATAATATGGTTAATAATATGAGTTAGATTGATGATAATAAGTGTAATAAGTATAGTAATTGTCGTCCTATCGATCATATCTGCATAATATGGTTAATAATATGAGTTAGATTGATAAAAATAAGAATAATAAGTAGAGTAATTGTCGTCCTATCGATCATATCTGCATAACATGGTTAATAATACGAGTTAGATTGATAAATATAAGAATAATAAGTAGAGTAATTGTCGTCCTATCGATCATATCTGCATAATATGGTTAATAATATGAGTTAGATTGATTATAGTGAGTGTGATAAGTATAGTAATTGTCGTTCTATCGGTCATTTTAGCATAATATGGCTAATAATATGAGTTAAATTGATAATAATAAGAGTAATAAGTATAGTAATTGTCGATCTATCCATCATTTAAGCATAATATGGCTAATAATATGAGTTAGGTTGATAGAAATAAGAATAGTAAGTACAGTAATTGTGGTTCTATCGATCATATAAGCATAATATGGCTAATAATATGAGTTAGATTGATAATAATAATAAGAGTAATGAGTATAGTAATTGTAGTTCTATCGATCATATCTGCATAATATGGTTAATAATATGAGTTAGATTGATAATAATAAGAGTAATAAGTATAGTAATTCTAGTTCTATCGATCATATAAGCATAATATGGCTAATGATATGAGTTAGATTGATAATAATAAGAGTAATGAGTATAGTTATTGTCGTTCTATCGATCATATAGGCATAATATGGCTAATAATATGAGTTAGATATATAATAATAAGAGTAATAAGTATAGTAATTGTAGTTCTATCGATCATATAAGCATAATATGGCTAATAATATGAGTTAGATTGATGATAGTGAGTGTAATAATTATAGTAATTGTCGTTCTATCGATCATATTAGCATAATATGGTTAATAATATGAGTTAGATTGATAATAATAAGAGTAATGAGTATAGTAATTGTCGTTCTATTGATCATATAGGCATAATATGGATAATAATATGAGTTAGATTGATAATAATAAGAGTAATAAGTATAGTAATTGTCGATCTATCCATCATTTAAGCATAATATGGCTAATAATATGAGTTAGGTTGATAGAAATAAGAATAATAAGTACAGTAATTGTCGTTCTATCCATCATATAAGCATAGTATGGCTAATAATACGAGTTAGATTGATAACAGTGAGTGTAATAAGTATAGTAATTGTCGTTCTATCGATCATATTAGCATAATATGGTTAATAATATGAGTTAGATTGATAATAATAAGAGTAATAAGTATAGTAATTGTCGTCCTATCGATCATATTTGCATAATATGGTTAATAATATGAGTTAGATTGATAATAGTGAGTGTAATAAGTATAGTAATTGTCGTTCTATCGGTCATTTTAGCATAATATGGCTAATAATATGAGTTAAATTGATACTAATAAGAGTAATGAGTATAGTTATTGTCGTTCTATCGATCATATAGGCATAATATGGCTAATAATATGAGTTAGATTGATAATAGTGAGTGTAATAAGTATAGTAATTGTAGTTCTATTGCTCATATAAGCATAATATGGTTAATAATATGAGTTAGATTGATAATAATAAGAGTAAAAAGTATAGCAATTGTAGTTCTATCGATCATATAAGCATAATATGGCTAATAATATGAGTTAGATTGATGATAGTGAGTGTAATAAGTATAGTAATTGTCGTTCTATCGATCATATTAGCATAGTATGGTTAATAATATGAGTTAGATTGATACTAATAAGAGTAATAAGTATAGTAATTGTCGTTCTATCGATCATATAAGCATAATATGGCTAAGAATGCGAGTTGGATTGATAATAATAAGAGTAACAAATTTAGTAATTGTCGTCCTATCGATCATATATGCATAATATGGTTAATAATATGAGTTAGATTGATTGTAGTGAGTGTAATAAGTACAGTAATTGTCGTCCTATCGATCATATCTGCATAATATGGTTAATAATATGAGTTAGGTTGATTGTAGTGAGTGTAATAAGTATAGTAATTGTAGTTCTATCGATCATATAAGCATAATATGGTTAATAATATGAGTTAGATTGATGATAATAAGTGTAATAAGTGTAGTAATTGTCGTCCTATCGATCATATCTGCATAATATGGTTAATAATATGAGTTAGATTGATTATAGTGAGTGTAATAAGTATAGTAATTGTCGTTCTATCGGTCATTTTAGCATAATATGGCTAATAATATGAGTTAAATTGATAATAATAAGAGTAATAAGTATAGTAATTGTAGTTCTATTGCTGATATAAGCATAATATGGTTAATAATATGAGTTAGATTGATAATAATAAGAGTAATAAGTATAGTAATTGTCGATCTATCCATCATTTAAGCATAATATGGCTAATAATATGAGTTAGGTTGATAGAAATAAGAATAATAAGTACAGTAATTGTGGTTCTATCGATCATATAAGCATAATATGGCTAATAATATGAGTTAGATTGATAATAATAATAAGAGTAATGAGTTTAGTAATTGTAGTTCTATCGATCATATCTGCATAATATGGTGAATAATATGAGTTAGATTGATAATAATAAGAGTAACAAGTATAGTAATTCTAGTTCTATCGATCATATAAGCATAATATGGCTAGTGATATGAGTTAGATTGATAATAATAAGAGTAATGAGTATAGTTGTTGTCGTTCTATCGATCATATAGGCATAATATGGCTAATAATATGAGTTAGATATATAATAATAAGAGTAATAAGTATAGTAATTGTAGTTCTATCGATCATATAAGCATAATATGGCTAATAATATGAGTTAGATTGATGATAGTGAGTGTAATAAGTATAGTAATTGTCGTTCTATCGATCATATTAGCATAATATGGTTAATAATATGAGTTAGATTGATAATAATAAGAGTAATGAGTATAGTAATTGTCGTTCTATTGATCATATAGGCATAACATGGATAATAATATGAGTTAGATTGATAATAATAAGAGTAAAAAGTATAGTAATTGTAGTTCTATCGATCATATAAGCATAATATGGCTAATAATGTGAGTTAGATTGATAATAGTGAGTGTAATAAGTATAGTAATTGTCGTTCTATCGATCATATAAGCATAATATGGTTAATAATATGAGTTAGATTGATGATAATAAGAGTAATAGGTATAGTAATTGTCGTCCTATCGATCATATCTGCATAATATGGTTAATAATATGAGTTAGATTGATGATAGTGAGTGTAATAAGTATAGTAATTGTCGTTCTATCGATCAGATTAGCATAGTATGGTTAATAATATGAGTTAGATTGATAATAATAAGAGTAATAAGTATAGTAATTCTAGTTCTATCGATCATATAAGCATAATATGGCTAATGATATGAGTTAGATTGATAATAATAAGAGTAATGAGTATAGTTATTGTCGTTCTATCGATCATATAGGCATAATATGGCTAATAATATGAGTTAGATATATAATAATAAGAGTAATAAGTATAGTAATTGTAGTTCTATCGATCATATAAGCATAATATGGCTAATAATATGAGTTAGATTGATGATAGTGAGTGTAATAATTATAGTAATTGTCGTTCTATCCATCATATAAGCATAGTATGGCTAATAATACGAGTTATATTGATAACAGTGAGTGTAATAAGTATAGTAATTGTCGTTCTATCGATCATATTATCATAATATGGTTAATAATATGAGTTAGATTGATAATAATAAGAGTAATAAGTATAGTAATTGTCGTCCTATCGATCATATTTGCATAATATGGTTAATAATATGAATTAGATTGATAATAATAAGAGTAATGAGTATAGTAATTGTCGTTGTATCGATCGTATAAGCATAATATGGCTATTAATATGAGATAGATTGATAATAATAAGAGTAATAAGTATAGTAATTGTCGTTCTATCGATCAAATTAGCATAGTATGGTTAATAATATGAGTTAGATTGATAATAATAAGAGTAATAAGTATAGTAATTCTAGTTCTATCGATCATATAAGCATAATGTGGCTAATGATATGAGTTAGATTGATAATAATAAGAGTAATGAGTATAGTTATTGTCGTTCTATCGATCATATAGGCATAATATGGCTAATAATATGAGTTAGATTGATAATAGTGAGTGTAATAAGTATAGTAATTGTAGTTCTATTGCTCATATAAGCATAATATGGTTAATAATATGAGTTAGATTGATAATAATAAGAGTAATAAGTATAGAAATTGTAGTTCTATCGATCATATAAGCATAATGTGGCCAATAATATGAATTAGGTTGATAAAAATAAGAATAATAAGTACAGTAATTGTGGTTCTATCGATCATATAAGCATAATATGGCTAATAATATGAGTTAGATTGATAATAATGAGAGTAACGAGTATAGTAATTGTCGTTCTATCGATCATATAAGCATAGTATGGCTAATAATATGAGTTAGATTGATAATAATAAGAGTAATAAGTATAGAAATTGTAGCTCTATCGATCATATAAGCATAATATGGCTAATAATATGAGTTAGATTGATAACAATAAGAGTAATAAGTATAGTAATTGTCGTCCTACCGATCATATAAGCATAATATGGTTATTAATATGAGTTAGATTGGTAATAATAAGAGTAATAAGTATAGTGATTGTCGTTCTATCGATCATTTAAGCATCTTATGGCTAATAATATGAGTTAGATTGATAATAATAAGAGTAATAAGTATAGTAATTGTCGTTCTATCGATTATATTTGCATAATATGGTTAATAATATGAGTTAGATTGATAACAGTGAGTGTAATAAGTACAGTAATTGTCGTTCTGTCGATCATATAAGCGTAATATGGCTAATAATATGAGTTAGATTGATAATAATAATAGTAACAAGTATAGTAATTGTCGTTCTATCGATCATATAAGCATAATATGGCTAATAATATGAGTTAGATTGATAATAATAAGAGTAATGAGTATAGTAGTTGTAGTTCTATCGATCATATCTGCATAATATGGTTAATCATATGAGTTAGATTGATAATAATAATTGTAATAAGTATAGTAATTATAGTTCTATCGATCATATAAGCATAATATGGCTAATGATATGAGTTAGATTGATAATAATAAGAGTAATGAGTATAGTTATTGTCGTTCTATCGATCATATAGGCATAATATGGCCAATAATATGAGTTAGATTGATAACAATAAGAGTAATAAGTATAGTAATTGTAGTTCTATCGATCATATAAGCATAATATGCTTAATAATATGAGTTAGATTGATGATAGTGAGTGTAATAAGTATAGTAATTGTCGTTCTATCGATCATATTAGCATAATATGGATAATAATATGAGTTAGATTGATAATAATAAGAGTAATAAGTATAGTAATTGTCGTTCTATCGATCATATAAGCATAATATGGCTAAGAATATGAGTTAGATTGATAATAATGAGAGTAACGAGTATAGTAATTGTCGTTCTATCGATCATATAAGCATAATATGGCTAATAATATGAGTTAGATTGATAATAGTGAGTGTAATGAGTATAGTAATTGTCGTTCTATCAAACACATAAGCATATTATGGCTAATAATATGAGTTAGATTGGTAATAATGAGTGTAATAAGTATAGTAATTGTCGTCCTATCGATCATATCTGCATAATATGGCTAATAATATGAGTTAGATTGATAATAGTGAGTGTAATAAGTATAGTAATTGTCGTTCTATCGATCATATAAGCATAATATGATTAATAATATGAGTTAGATTGATGATAATAAGAGTAATAAGTATAGTAATTGTCGTCCTATCGATCATATCTGAATAATATGGGTAATAATATGAGTTAGATTGATGATAGTGCGTGTAATAAGTATAGTAATTGTCGTTCTATCGATCATATTAGCATAGTATGGTTAATAATATGTGTTAGATTGATAATAATAAGAGTAATAAGTATAGTAATTGTCGTTCTATCGATCATATAAGCATAATATGGCTAAGAATATGAGTTAGATTGATAATAATAAGAGTAATAAGTATAGTAATTGTCGTCCTATCGATCATATCTGCATAATATGGTTAATAATATGAGTTAGATTGATGATAATAAGTGTAATAAGTATAGTAATTGTCGTCCTATCGATCATATTTGCATAATATGGTTAATAATATGAGTTAGATTGATAAAAATAAGAATAATAAGTAGAGTAATTGTCGTCCTATCGATCATATCTGCATAATATGGTTAATAATATGAGTTAGATTGATTATAGTGAGTGTGATAAGTATAGTAATTGTCGTTCTATCGGTCATTTTAGCATAATATGGCTAATAATATGAGTTAAATTGATAATAATAAGAGTAATAAGTATAGTAATTGTAGTTCTATTGCTCATATAAGCATAATATGGTTAATAATATGAATTAGATTGATAATAATAAGACTAATAAGTATAGTAATGGTCGATCTATCCATCACTTAAGCATAATATGGCTAATAATATGAGTTAGATTGATAGAAATAAGAATAATAAGTACAGTAATTGTGGTTCTATCGATCATATAAGCATAATATGGCTAATAATATGAGTTAGATTGATAATAATAAGAGTAATGAGTATAGTGATTGTCGTTCTATCGATCATTTAAGCATCTTATGGCTAATAATATGAGTTAGATTGATAATAATAAGAGTAATAAGTATAGTAATTGTCGTTCTATCGATTATATTTGCATAATATGGTTAATAATATGAGTTAGATTGATAACAGTGAGTGTAATAAGTACAGTAATTGTCGTTCTGTCGATCATATAAGCGTAATATGGCTAATAATATGAGTTAGATTGATAATAATAATAGTAACAAGTATAGTAATTGTCGTTCTATCGATCATATAAGCATAATATGGCTAATAATATGAGTTAGATTGATAATAATAAGAGTAATGAGTATAGTAATTGTAGTTCTATCGATCATATCTGCATAATATGGTTAATAATATGAGTTAGATTGATAATATTAAGAGTAATAAGTATAGTAATTCTAGTTCTATCGATCATATAAGCATAATATGGCTAATGATATGAGTTAGATTGATAATAATAAGAGTAATGAGTATAGTTATTGTCGTTCTATCGATCATATAGGCATAATATGGCTAATAATTTGAGTTAGATATATAATAATAAGAGTAATAAGTATAGTAATTGTAGTTCTATCGATCATATAAGCATAATATGGCTAATAATATGAGTTAGATTGATGATAGTGAGTGTAATAAGTATAGTAATTGTCGTTCTATCGATCATATTAGCATAATATGGTTAATAATATGAGTTAGATTGATAATAATAAGAGTAATGAGTATAGTAATTGTCGTTCTATTGATCATATAGGCATAATATGGATAATAATATGAGTTAGATTGATAATAATAAGAGTAAAAAGTATAGTAATTGTAGTTCTATCGATCATATAAGCATAATATGGCTAATAATATGAGTTAGATTGATATTAGTGAGTGTAATAAGTATAGTAATTGTCGTTCTATCGATCATATAAGCATAATATGGTTAATAAAATGAGTTAGATTGATGATAATAAGAGTAATAGCTATAGTAATTGTCGTCCTATCGATCATATCTGCATAATATGGTTAATAATATGAGTTAGATTGATGATAGTGAGCGTAATAAGTATAGTAATTGTCGTTCTATCGATCAAATTAGCATAGTATGGTTAATAATATGAGTTAGATTGATAATAATAAGAGCAATAAGTATAGTAATTCTAGTTCTATCGATCATATAAGCATAATATGGCTAATGATATGAGTTAGATTGATAATAATAAGAGTAATGAGTATAGTTATTGTCGTTCTATCGATCATATAGGCATAATATGTCTAATAATATGAGTTAGATTGATAATAGTGAGTGTAATAAGTATAGTAATTGTAGTTCTATTGCTCATATAAGCATAATATGGTTAATAATATGAGTTAGATTGATAATAATAAGAGTAATAAGTATAGAAATTGTAGTTCTATCGATCATATAAGCATAATGTGGCCAATAATATGAATTAGGTTGATAAAAATAAGAATAATAAGTACAGTAATTGTGGTTCTATCGATCATATAAGCATAATTTGGCTAATAATATGAGTTAGATTGATAATAATAGGAGTAATAAGTACAGAAATTGTAGTTCTATCGATCAAATAAGCATAATGTGGCTAATAATATGAGTGAGATTGATAACAATAAGAGTAATAAGTATAGTAATTCTAGTTCTATCGATCATATAAGCATAATATGGCTAATGATATGAGTTAGATTGATAATAATAAGAGTAATGAGTATAGTTATTGTCGTTCTATCGATCATATAGGCATAATATGGCTAATAATATGAGTTAGATTGATAATTGTGAGTGTAATAAGTATAGTAGTTGTAGTTCTATTGCTCATATAAGCATAATATGGTTAATAATATGAGTTAGATTGATAATAATAAGAGTAATAAGTATAGTAATTGTCGTCCTATCGATCATATCTGCATTATATGGTTAATAATATGAGTTAGATTGATGATAGTGAGTGTAATAAGTATAGTAATTGTCGTTCTAACGATCAAATTAGCATAGTATGGTTAATAATATGAGTTAGATTGATTATAATAAGAGTAATAAGTATAGTAATTCTAGTTCTATCGATCATATAAGCAAAATATGGCTAATGATATGAGTCAGATTGATAATAATAAGAGTAATGAGTATAGTTATTGTCGTTCTATCGATCATATAGGCATAATATGGCTAATAATATGAGTTAGATTGATAATAGTGAGTGTAATAAGTATAGTAATTGTAGTTCTATTGCTCATATAAGCATAATATGGTTAATAATATGAGTTAGATTGATAATAATAAGAGTAATAAGTATAGAAATTGTAGTTCTATCGATCATATAAGCATAATGTGGCCAATAATATGAATTAGGTTGATAAAAATAAGAATAATAAGTACAGTAATTGTGGTTCTATCGATCATATAAGCATAATATGGCTAATAATATGAGTTAGATTGATGATAGTGAGTGTAATAAGTATAGTAATTGTCGTTCTATCGATCATATTAGCATAGTATGGTTAATAATATGAGTTAGGTTGATTGTAGTGAGTGTAATAAGTATAGTAATTGTAGTTCTATCGATCATATAAGCATAATATGGTTAATAATATGAGTTAGATTGATAATAATAAGAGTAATGAGTATAGTAATTGTCGTTGTATCGATCGTATAAGCATAATATGGCTATTAATATGAGTTAGATTGATAATAATAAGAGTAATAAGTATAGTAATTGTCGATCTATCGATCATTTAAGCATAATATGGCTCATAATATGAGTTAGATTGATATTAGTGAGTGTAATAAGTATAGTAATTGTCGTTCTATCGATCATATAAGCATAATATGGTTAATAATATGAGTTAGATTGATGATAATAAGAGTAATAGCTATAGTAATTGTCGTCCTATCGATCATATCTGCATAATATGGTTAATAATATGAGTTAGATTGATGATAGTGAGCGTAATAAGTATAGTAATTGTCGTTCTATCGATCAAATTAGCATAGTATGGTTAATAATATGAGTTAGATTGATAATAATAAGAGCAATAAGTATAGTAATTCTAGTTCTATCGATCATATAAGCATAATATGGCTAATGATATGAGTTAGATTGATAATAATAAGAGTAATGAGTATAGTTATTGTCGTTCTATCGATCATATAGGCATAATATGTCTAATAATATGAGTTAGATTGATAATAGTGAGTGTAATAAGTATAGTAATTGTAGTTCTATTGCTCATATAAGCATAATATGGTTAATAATATGAGTTAGATTGATAACAATAAGAGTAATAAGTATAGAAATTGTAGTTCTATCGATCATATAAGCATAATGTGGCCAATAATATGAATTAGGTTGATAAAAATAAGAATAATAAGTACAGTAATTGTGGTTCTATCGATCATATAAGCATAATATGGCTAAGGATATGAGTTAGATTGATAATAATAAGAGTAATGAGTATAGTAATTGTCGTTCTATCGATCATATAAGCATAATATGGCTAATAATATGAGTTAGATTGATAATAATAGGAGTAATAAGTACAGAAATTGTAGTTCTATCGATCATATAAGCATAATGTGGCTAATAATATGAGTGAGATTGATAACAATAAGAGTAATAAGTATAGTAATTCTAGTTCTATCGATCATATAAGCATAATATGGCTAATGATATGAGTTAGATTGATAATAATAAGAGTAATGAGTATAGTTATTGTCGTTCTATCGATCATATAGGCATAATATGGCTAATAATATGAGTTAGATTGATAATAGTGAGTGTAATAAGTATAGTAGTTGTAGTTCTATTGCTCATATAAGCATAATATGGTTAATAATATGAGTTAGATTGATAATAATAAGAGTAATAAGTATAGTAATTGTCGTCCTATCGATCATATCTGCATTATATGGTTAATAATATGAGTTAGATTGATGATAGTGAGTGTAATAAGTATAGTAATTGTCGTTCTATCGATCAAATTAGCATAGTATGGTTAATAATATGAGTTAGATTGATTATAATAAGAGTAATAAGTATAGTAATTCTAGTTCTATCGATCATATAAGCAAAATATGGCTAATGATATGAGTTAGATTGATAATAATAAGAGTAATGAGTATAGTTATTGTCGTTCTATCGATCATATAGGCATAATATGGCTAATAATATGAGTTAGATTGATAATAGTGAGTGTAATAAGTATAGTAATTGTAGTTCTATTGCTCATATAAGCATAATATGGTTAATAATATGAGTTAGATTGATAATAGTAAGAGTAATAAGTATAGAAATTGTAGTTCTATCGATCATATAAGCATAATGTGGCCAATAATATGAATTAGGTTGATAAAAATAAGAATAATAAGTACAGTAATTGTGGTTCTATCGATCATATAAGCATAATATGGCTAATAATATGAGTTAGATTGATGATAGTGAGTGTAATAAGTATAGTAATTGTCGTTCTATCGATCATATTAGCATAGTATGGTTAATAATATGAGTTAGGTTGATTGTAGTGAGTGTAATAAGTATAGTAATTGTAGTTCTATCGATCATATAAGCATAATATGGTTAATAATATGAGTTAGATTGATGATAATAAGTGTAATAAGTGTAGTAATTGTCGTCCTATCGATCATATCTGCATAATATGGTTAATAATATGAGTTAGATTGATTATATTGAGTGTAATAAGTATAGTAATTGTCGTTCTATCGGTCATTTTAGCATAATATGGCTAATAATATGAGTTAAATTGATAATAATAAGAGTAATAAGTATAGTAATTGTAGTTCTATTGCTCATATAAGCATAATATGGTTAATAATATGAGTTAAATTGATAATAATAAGAGTAATAAGTATAGTAATTGTAGTTCTATTGCTCATATAAGCATAATATGGTTAATAATATGAGTTAGATTGATAATAATAAGAGTAATGAGTATAGTAATTGTCGTTGTATCGATCGTATAAGCATAATATGGCTATTAATATGAGTTAGATTGATAATAATAAGAGTAATAAGTATAGTAATTGTCGATCTATCGATCATTTAAGCATAATATGGCTCATAATATGAGTTAGGTTGATAAAAATAAGAATAATAAGTACAGTAATTGTGGTTCTATCGATGATATAAGCATAATATGGCTAATAATATGAGTTAGATTGATAATAATAAGAGTAATGAGTATAGTAATTGTCGTTCTATCGATCATATAAGCATAATATGGCTAATAATATGAGTTAGATTGATAACAATAAGAGTAATAAGTATAGAAATTGTAGTTCTATCGATCATATAAGCATAATATGGCTAATAATATGAGTTAGATTGATAACAATAAGAGTAATAAGTATAGTAATTGTCGTCCTACCGATCATATAAGCATAATATGGCTATTAATATGAGTTAGATTGATAATAATAAGAGTAATAAGTATAGTGATTGTCGTTCTATCGATCATTTAAGCATCTTATGGCTAATAATATGAGTTAGATTGATAATAATAAGAGTAATAAGTATAGTAATTGTCGTTCTATCGATTATATTTGCATAATATGGTTAATAATATGAGTTAGATTGATAACAGTGAGTGTAATAAGTACAGTAATTGTCGTTCTGTCGATCATATAAGCGTAATATGGCTAATAATATGAGTTAGATTGATAATAATAATAGTAACAAGTATAGTAATTGTCGTTCTATCGATCATATAAGCATAATATGGCTAATAATAAGAGTTGGATTGATAATAATAAGAGTAATGAGTATAGTAATTGTAGTTCTATCGATCATATCTGCATAATATGGTTAATAATATGAGTTAGATTGATAATATTAAGAGTAATAAGTATAGTAATTCTAGTTCTATCGATCATATAAGCATAATATGGCTAATGATATGAGTTAGATTGATAATAATAAGAGTAATGAGTATAGTTATTGTCGTTCTATCGATCATATAGGCATAATATGGCTAATAATATGAGTTAGATATATAATAATAAGAGTAATAAGTATAGTAATTGTAGTTCTATCGATCATATAAGCATAATATGGCTAATAATATGAGTTAGATTGATGATAGTGAGTGTAATAAGTATAGTAATTGTCGTTCTATCGATCATATTAGCATAATATGGTTAATAATATGAGTTAGATTGATAATAATAAGAGTAATGAGTATAGTAATTGTCGTTCTATTGATCATATAGGCATAATATGGATAATAATATGAGTTAGATTGATAATAATAAGAGTAAAAAGTATAGTAATTGTAGTTCTATCGATCATATAAGCATAATATGGCTAATAATATGAGTTAGATTGATATTAGTGAGTGTAATAAGTATAGTAATTGTCGTTCTATCGATCATATAAGCATAATATGGTTAATAATATGAGTTAGATTGATAATAATAAGAGTAATAAGTATAGTAATTGTCGTCCTATCGATCATATCTGCATTATATGGTTAATAATATGAGTTAGATTGATGATAGTGAGTGTAATAAGTATAGTAATTGTCGTTCTATCGATCAAATTAGCATAGTATGGTTAATAATATGAGTTAGATTGATTATAATAAGAGTAATAAGTATAGTAATTCTAGTTCTATCGATCACATAAGCAAAATATGGCTAATGATATGAGTTAGATTGATAATAATAAGAGTAATGAGTATAGTTATTGTCGTTCTATCGATCATATAGGCATAATATGGCTAATAATATGAGTTAGATTGATAATAGTGAGTGTAATAAGTATAGTAATTGTAGTTCTATTGCTCATATAAGCATAATATGGTTAATAATATGAGTTAGATTGATAATAATAAGAGTAATAAGTATAGTAATTGTAGTTCTATTGCTCATATAAGCATAATATGGTTAATAATATGAGTTAAATTGATAATAATAAGAATAATAAGTATAGTAATTGTAGTTCTATTGCTCATATAAGCATAATATGGTTAATAATATGAGTTAGATTGATAATAATAAGAGTAATGAGTATAGTAATTGTCGTTGTATCGATCGTATAAGCATAATATGGCTATTAATATGAGTTAGATTGATAATAATAAGAGTAATAAGTATAGTAATTGTCGATCTATCGATCATTTAAGCATAATATGGCTCATAATATGAGTTAGGTTGATAAAAATAAGAATAATAAGTACAGTAATTGTGGTTCTATCGATGATATAAGCATAATATGGCTAATAATATGAGTTAGATTGATAATAATAAGAGTAATGAGTATAGTAATTGTCGTTCTATCGATCATGTAAGCATAATATGGCTAATAATATGAGTTAGATTGATAATAATAAGAGTAATAAGTATAGAAATTGTAGTACTATCGATCATATAAGCATAATATGGCTAATAATATGAGTTAGATTGATAACAATAAGAGTAATAAGTATAGTAATTGTCGTCCTACCGATCATATAAGCATAATATGGCTATTAATATGAGTTAGATTGATAATAATAAGAGTAATAAGTATAGTGATTGTCGTTCTATCGATCATTTAAGCATCTTATGGCTAATAATATGAGTTAGATTGATAATAATAAGAGTAATAAGTATAGTAATTGTCGTTCTATCGATTATATTTGCATAATATGGTTAATAATATGAGTTAGATTGATAACAGTGAGTGTAATAAGTACAGTAATTGTCGTTCTGTCGATCATATAAGCGTAATATGGCTAATAATATGAGTTAGATTGATAATAATAATAGTAACAAGTATAGTAATTGTCGTTCTATCGATCATATAAGCATAATATGGCTAATAATAAGAGTTGGATTGATAATAATAAGAGTAATGAGTATAGTAATTGTAGTTCTATCGATCATATCTGCATAATATGGTTAATAATATGAGTTAGATTGATAATATTAAGAGTAATAAGTATAGTAATTCTAGTTCTATCGATCATATAAGCATAATATGGCTAATGATATGAGTTAGATTGATAATTATAAGAGTAATGAGTATAGTTATTGTCGTTCTATCGATCATATAGGCATAATATGGCTAATAATATGAGTTAGATATATAATAATAAGAGTAATAAGTATAGTAATTGTAGTTCTATCGATCATATAAGCATAATATGGTTAATAATATGAGTTAAATTGATAATAATAAGAGTAATAAGTATAGTAATTGTAGTTCTATTGCTCATATAAGCATAATATGGTTAATAATATGAGTTAGATTGATAATAATAAGAGTAATGAGTATAGTAATTGTCGTTGTATCGATCGTATAAGCATAATATGGCTATTAATATGAGTTAGATTGATAATAATAAGAGTAATAAGTATAGTAATTGTCGTTCTATCGATCATATAAGCATAATATGGTTAATAATATGAGTTAGATTGATGATAATAAGAGTAATAGGTATAGTAATTGTCGTCCTATCGATCATATCTGCATAATATGGTTAATAATATGAGTTAGGTTGATGATAGTGAGTGTAATAAGTATAGTAATTGTCGTTCTATCGATCAAATTAGCATAGTATGGTTAATAATATGAGTTAGATTGATAATAATAAGACTAATAAGTATAGTAATTCTAGTTCTATCGATCATATAAGCATAATATGGCTAATGATATGAGTTAGATTGATAATAATAAGAGTAATGAGTATAGTTATTGTCGTTCTATCGATCATATAGGCATAATATGGCTAATAATATGAGTTAGATTGATAATAGTGAGTGTATTAAGTATAGTAATTGCAGTTCTATTGCTCATATAAGCATAATATGGTTAATAATATGAGTTAGATTGATAATAATAAGAGTAATAAGTATAGAAATTGTAGTTCTATCGATCATATAAGCATAATGTGGCCAATAATATGAATTAGGTTGATAAAAATAAGAATAATAAGTACAGTAATTGTGGTTCTATCGATCATATAAGCATAATATGGCTAATAATATGAGTTAGATTGATAAAAATAAGAATAATAAGTAGAGTAATTGTCGTCCTATCGATCATATCTGCATAACATGGTTAATAATACGAGTTAGATTGATAAATATAAGAATAATAAGTAGAGTAATTGTCGTCCTATCGATCATATCTGCATAATATGGTTAATAATATGAGTTAGATTGATTATAGTGAGTGTGATAAGTATAGTAATTGTCGTTCTATCGGTTATTTTAGCATAATATGGCTAATAATATGAGTTAAATTGATAATAATAAGAGTAATAAGTATAGTAATTGTCGATCTATCCATCATTTAAGCATAATATGGCTAATAATATGAGTTAGGTTGATAGAAATAAGAATAATAAGTACAGTAATTGTGGTTCTATCGATCATATAAGCATAATATGGCTAATAATATGAGTTAGATTGATAATAATAATAAGAGTAATGAGTATAGTAATTGTAGTTCTATCGATCATATCTGCATAATATGGCTAATGATATGAGTTAGATTGATAATAATAAGAGTAATGAGTATAGTTATTGTCGTTCTATCGATCATATAGCCATAATATGGCTAATAATATGAGTTAGATATATAATAATAAGAGTAATAAGTATAGTAATTGTAGTTCTATCGATCATATAAGCATAATATGGCTAATAATATGAGTTAGATTGATGATAGTGAGTGTAATAATTATAGTAATTGTCGTTCTATCGATCATATTAGCATAATATGGTTAATAATATGAGTTAGATTGATAATAATAAGAGTAATGAGTATAGTAATTGTCGTTCTATCCATCATTTAAGCATAATATGGCTAATAATATGAGTTAGATTGATGATAGTGAGTGTAATAAGTATAGTAATTGTCGTTCTATCGATCATATTAGCATAATATGGTTAATAATATGAGTTAGATTGATAATAATAAGAGTAATAAGTATAGTAATTGTCGTTCTATCGATCATATAAGCATAATATGGCTAAGAATATGAGTTAGATTGATAATAATGAGAGTAACGAGTATAGTAATTGTCGTTCTATCGATCATATAAGCATAATATGGCTAATAATATGAGTTAGATTGATAATAGTGAGTGTAATGAGTATAGTAATTGTCGTTCTATCAAACACATAAGCATATTATGGCTAATAATATGAGTTAGATTGGTAATAATAAGTGTAATAAGTATAGTAATTGTCGTCCTATCGATCATATCTGCATAATATGGCTAATAATATGAGTTAGATTGATAATAGTGAGTGTAATAAGTATAGTAATTGTCGTTCTATCGATCATATCTGCATAATATGGTTAATAATACGAGTTAGATTGATGATAGTGCGTGTAATAAGTATAGTAATTGTCGTTCTATCGATCATATGAGCATAGTATGGTTAATAATATGTGTTAGATTGATAATAATAAGAGTAATAAGTATAGTAATTGTCGTTCTATCGATTATATTTGCATAATATGGTTAATAATATGAGTTAGATTCATAACAGTGAGTGTAATAAGTACAGTAATTGTCGTTCTGTCGATCATATAAGCGTAATATGGCTAATAATATGAGTTAGATTGATAATAATAATAGTAACAAGTATAGTAATTGTCGTTCTATCGATCATATAAGCATAATATGGCTAATAATATGAGTTAGATTGATAATAATAAGAGTAATGAGTATAGTAGTTGTAGTTCTATCGATCATATCTGCATAATATGGTTAATAATATGAATTAGATTGATAATAATAATTGTAATAAGTATAGTAATTATAGTTCTATCGATCATATAAGCATAATATGGCTAATGATATGAGTTAGATTGATAATAATAAGAGTAATGAGTATAGTTATTGTCGTTCTATCGATCATATAGGCATAATATGGCTAATAATATGAGTTAGATTGATAATAATAAGAGTAATAAGTATAGTAATTGTAGTTCTATCGATCATATAAGCATAATATGCTTAATAATATGAGTTAGATTGATGATAGTGAGTGTAATAAGTATAGTAATTGTCGTTCTATCGGTCATTTTAGCATAATATGGCTAATAATATGAGTTAAATTGATAATAATAAGAGTAATGAGTATAGTAATTGTCGTTCTATCGATCATATAAGCATAATATGGCTAATAATATGAATTAGATTGATAATAGTGAGTGTAATAAGTATAGTAATTGTAGTTCTATTGCTCATATAAGCATAATATGGTTAATAATATGAGTTAGATTGATAATAATAAGAGTAATGAGTATAGTAATTGTCATTCTATCGATCATATAAGCATACTATGGCTAACAATATGAGTTATATTGATAATAATAAGAGTAAGAAGTATAGTAATTCTAGTTCTATCGATCATATAAGCATAATATGGCTAATAATATGAGTTAGATTGATAATAATAAGAGTAAAACGTATAGCAATTGTAGTTCTATCGATCATATAAGCATAATATGGCTAATAATATGAGTTAGATTGATGATAGTGAGTGTAATAAGTATAGTAATTGTCGTTCTATCGATCATATTAGCATAGTATGGTTAATAATATGAGTTAGATTGATAATAATAAGAGTAATAAGTATAGTAATTGTCGTTCTATCGATCATATAAGCATAATATGGCTAAGAATGCGAGTTGGATTGATAATAATAAGAGTAATAAGTTTAGTATTTGTCGTCCTATCGATCATATATGCATAATATGGTTAATAATATGAGTTAGATTGATTGTAGTGAGTGTAATAAGTACAGTAATTGTCGTCCTATCGATCATATCTGAATAATATGGTTAATAATATGAGTTAGGTTGATTGTAGTGAGTGTAATAAGTATAGTAATTGTAGTTCTATCGATCATATAAGCATAATATGGTTAATAATATGAGTTAGATTGATGATAATAAGTGTAATAAGTGTAGCAATTGTCGTCCTATCGATCATATCTGCATAATATGGCTAATAATATGAGTTAGATTGATAATAATAAGAGTAATGAGTATAGTAATTGTAGTTCTATCGATCATATCTGCATAATATGGTTAATAATATGAATTAGATTGATAATAATAATTGTAATAAGTATAGTAATTATAGTTCTATCGATCATATAAGCATAATATGGCTAATGATATGAGTTAGATTGATAATAATAAGAGTAATGAGTATAGTTATTGTCGTTCTATCGATCATATAGGCATAATATGGCTAATAATATGAGTTAGATTGATAATAATAAGAGTAATAAGTATAGTAATTGTAGTTCTATCGATCATATAAGCATAATATGCTTAATAATATGAGTTAGATTGATGATAGTGAGTGTAATAAGTATAGTAATTGTCGTTCTATCGGTTATTTTAGCATAATATGGCTAATAATATGAGTTAAATTGATAATAATAAGAGTAATGAGTATAGTAATTGTCGTTCTATCGATCATATAAGCATAATATGGCTAATAATATGAAGTAGATTGATAATAGTGAGTGTAATAAGTATAGTAATTGTAGTTCTATTGCTCATATAAGCATAATATGGTTAATAATATGAGTTAGATTGATAATAATAAGAGTAATGAGTATAGTAATTGTCATTCTATCGATCATATAAGCATACTATGGCTAACAATATGAGTTATATTGATAATAATAAGAGTAAGAAGTATAGTAATTCTAGTTCTATCGATCATATAAGCATAATATGGCTAATAATATGAGTTAGATTGATAATAATAAGAGTAAAACGTATAGCAATTGTAGTTCTATCGATCATATAAGCATAATATGGCTAATAATATTAGTTAGATTGATGATAGTGAGTGTAATAAGTATAGTAATTGTCGTTCTATCGATCATATTAGCATAGTATGGTTAATAATATGAGTTAGATTGATAATAATAAGAGTAATAAGTATAGTAATTGTCGTTCTATCGATCATATAAGCATAATATGGCTAAGAATGCGAGTTGGATTGATAATAATAAGAGTAATAAGTTTAGTATTTGTCGTCCTATCGATCATATATGCATAATATGGTTAATAATATGAGTTAGATTGATTGTAGTGAGTGTAATAAGTACAGTAATCGTAGTTCTATCGATCATATAAGCATAATATGGTTAATAATATGAGTTAGATTGATGATAATAAGTGTAATAAGTGTAGTAATTGTCGTCCTATCGATCATATCTGCATAATATGGTTAATAATATGAGTTAGATTGATTATAGTGAGTGTAATAAGTATAGTAATTGTCGTTCTATCGGTCATTTTAGCATAATATGGCTAATAATATGAGTTAAATTGATAATAATAAGAGTAATAGGTATAGTAATTGTAGTTCTATTGCTCATATAAGAATAATATGGTTAATAATATGAGTTAAATTGATAATAATAAGAGTAATAAGTATAGTAATTGTAGTTCTATTGCTCATATAAGCATAATATGGTTAATAATATGAGTTAGATTGATAATAATAAGAGTAATGAGTATAGTAATTGTCGTTGTATCGATCGTATAAGCATAATATGGCTAATAATATGAGTTAGATTGATAATAATAAGAGTAATGAGTATAGTAATTGTCGTTCTATCGATCATATAAGCATAATATGGCTAATAATATGAGTTAAATTGATAATAATAAGAGTAATAAGTATAGAAATTGTAGTTCTATCGATCATATAAGCATAATATGGCTAATAATATGAGTTAGATTGATAATAATAAGAGTAATAAGTATAGTAATTGTCGTTCTATCGATTATATTTGCATAATATGGTTAATAATATGAGTTAGATTGATGATAGTGAGTGTAATAAGTATAGTAATTGTCGTTCTATCGATCATATTAGCATAGTATGGTTAATAATATGAGTTAGATTGATAATAATAAGAGTAATAAGTGTAGTAATTGTCGTCCTATCGATCATATCTGCATAATATGGTTAATAATATGAGTTAGATTGATTATATTGAGTGTAATAAGTATAGTAATTGTCGTTCTATCGGTCATTTTAGCATAATATGGCTAATAATATGAGTTAAATTGATAATAATAAGAGTAATAAGTATAGTAATTGTAGTTCTATTGCTCATATAAGCATAATATGGTTAATAATATGAGTTAAATTGATAATAATAAGAGTAATAAGTATAGTAATTGTAGTTCTATTGCTCATATAAGCATAATATGGTTAATAATATGAGTTAGATTGATAATAATAAGAGTAATGAGTATAGTAATTGTCGTTGTATCGATCGTATAAGCATAATATGGCTATTAATATGAGTTAGATTGATAATAATAAGAGTAATAAGTATAGTAATTGTCGATCTATCGATCATTTAAGCATAATATGGCTCATAATATGAGTTAGGTTGATAAAAATAAGAATAATAAGTACAGTAATTGTGGTTCTATCGATGATATAAGCATAATATGGCTAATAATATGAGTTAGATTGATAATAATAAGAGTAATGAGTATAGTAATTGTCGTTCTATCGATCATGTAAGCATAATATGGCTAATAATATGAGTTAGATTGATAATAATAAGAGTAATAAGTATAGAAATTGTAGTACTATCGATCATATAAGCATAATATGGCTAATAATATGAGTTAGATTGATAACAATAAGAGTAATAAGTATAGTAATTGTCGTCCTACCGATCATATAAGCATAATATGGCTATTAATATGAGTTAGATTGATAATAATAAGAGTAATAAGTATAGTGATTGTCGTTCTATCGATCATTTAAGCATCTTATGGCTAATAATATGAGTTAGATTGATAATAATAAGAGTAATAAGTATAGTAATTCTCGTTCTATCGATTATATTTGCATAATATGGTTAATAATATGAGTTAGATTGATAACAGTGAGTGTAATAAGTACAGTAATTGTCGTTCTGTCGATCATATAAGCGTAATATGGCTAATAATATGAGTTAGATTGATAATAATAATAGTAACAAGTATAGTAATTGTCGTTCTATCGATCATATAAGCATAATATGGCTAATAATAAGAGTTGGATTGATAATAATAAGAGTAATGAGTATAGTAATTGTAGTTCTATCGATCATATCTGCATAATATGGTTAATAATATGAGTTAGATTGATAATATTAAGAGTAATAAGTATAGTAATTCTAGTTCTATCGATCATATAAGCATAATATGGCTAATGATATGAGTTAGATTGATAATAATAAGAGTAATGAGTATAGTTATTGTCGTTCTATCGATCATATAGGCATAATATGGCTAATAATATGAGTTAGATATATAATAATAAGAGTAATAAGTATAGTAATTGTAGTTCTATCGATCATATAAGCATAATATGGCTAATAATATGAGTTAGATTGATGATAGTGAGTGTAATAAGTATAGTAATTGTCGTTCTATCGATCATATTAGCATAATATGGTTAATAATATGAGTTAGATTGATAATAATAAGAGTAATGAGTATAGTAATTGTCGTTCTATTGATCATATAGGCATAATATGGATAATAATATGAGTTAGATTGATAATAATAAGAGTAAAAAGTATAGTAATTGTCGTTCTATCGATCAAATTAGCATAGTATGGTTAATAATATGAGTTAGATTGATTATAATAAGAGTAATAAGTATAGTAATTCTAGTTCTATCGATCACATAAGCAAAATATGGCTAATGATATGAGTTAGATTGATAATAATAAGAGTAATGAGTATAGTTATTGTCGTTCTATCGATCATATAGGCATAATATGGCTAATAATATGAGTTAGATTGATAATAGTGAGTGTAATAAGTATAGTAATTGTAGTTCTATTGCTCATATAAGCATAATATGGTTAATAATATGAGTTAGATTGATAATAATAAGAGTAATAAGTATAGTAATTGTAGTTCTATTGCTCATATAAGCATAATATGGTTAATAATATGAGTTAAATTGATAATAATAAGAATAATAAGTATAGTAATTGTAGTTCTATTGCTCATATAAGCATAATATGGTTAATAATATGAGTTAGATTGATAATAATAAGAGTAATGAGTATAGTAATTGTCGTTGTATCGATCGTATAAGCATAATATGGCTATTAATATGAGTTAGATTGATAATAATAAGAGTAATAAGTATAGTAATTGTCGATCTATCGATCATTTAAGCATAATATGGCTCATAATATGAGTTAGGTTGATAAAAATAAGAATAATAAGTACAGTAATTGTGGTTCTATCGATGATATAAGCATAATATGGCTAATAATATGAGTTAGATTGATAATAATAAGAGTAATGAGTATAGTAATTGTCGTTCTATCGATCATGTAAGCATAATATGGCTAATAATATGAGTTAGATTGATAATAATAAGAGTAATAAGTATAGAAATTGTAGTACTATCGATCATATAAGCATAATATGGCTAATAATATGAGTTAGATTGATAACAATAAGAGTAATAAGTATAGTAATTGTCGTCCTACCGATCATATAAGCATAATATGGCTATTAATATGAGTTAGATTGATAATAATAAGAGTAATAAGTATAGTGATTGTCGTTCTATCGATCATTTAAGCATCTTATGGCTAATAATATGAGTTAGATTGATAATAATAAGAGTAATAAGTATAGTAATTGTCGTTCTATCGATTATATTTGCATAATATGGTTAATAATATGAGTTAGATTGATAACAGTGAGTGTAATAAGTACAGTAATTGTCGTTCTGTCGATCATATAAGCGTAATATGGCTAATAATATGAGTTAGATTGATAATAATAATAGTAACAAGTATAGTAATTGTCGTTCTATCGATCATATAAGCATAATATGGCTAATAATAAGAGTTGGATTGATAATAATAAGAGTAATGAGTATAGTAATTGTAGTTCTATCGATCATATCTGCATAATATGGTTAATAATATGAGTTAGATTGATAATATTAAGAGTAACAAGTATAGTAATTCTAGTTCTATCGATCATATAAGCATAATATGGCTAATGATATGAGTTAGATTGATAATTATAAGAGTAATGAGTATAGTTATTGTCGTTCTATCGATCATATAGGCATAATATGGCTAATAATATGAGTTAGATATATAATAATAAGAGTAATAAGTATAGTAATTGTAGTTCTATCGATCATATAAGCATAATATGGTTAATAATATGAGTTAAATTGATAATAATAAGAGTAATAAGTATAGTAATTGTAGTTCTATTGCTCATATAAGCATAATATGGTTAATAATATGAGTTAGATTGATAATAATAAGAGTAATGAGTATAGTAATTGTCGTTGTATCGATCGTATAAGCATAATATGGCTATTAATATGAGTTAGATTGATAATAATAAGAGTAATAAGTATAGTAATTGTCGTTCTATCGATCATATAAGCATAATATGGTTAATAATATGAGTTAGATTGATGATAATAAGAGTAATAGGTATAGTAATTGTCGTCCTATCGATCATATCTGCATAATATGGTTAATAATATGAGTTAGGTTGATGATAGTGAGTGTAATAAGTATAGTAATTGTCGTTCTATCGATCAAATTAGCATAGTATGGTTAATAATATGAGTTAGATTGATAATAATAAGACTAATAAGTATAGTAATTCTAGTTCTATCGATCATATAAGCATAATATGGCTAATGATATGAGTTAGATTGATAATAATAAGAGTAATGAGTATAGTTATTGTCGTTCTATCGATCATATAGGCATAATATGGCTAATAATATGAGTTAGATTGATAATAGTGAGTGTATTAAGTATAGTAATTGCAGTTCTATTGCTCATATAAGCATAATATGGTTAATAATATGAGTTAGATTGATAATAATAAGAGTAATAAGTATAGAAATTGTAGTTCTATCGATCATATAAGCATAATGTGGCCAATAATATGAATTAGGTTGATAAAAATAAGAATAATAAGTACAGTAATTGTGGTTCTATCGATCATATAAGCATAATATGGCTAATAATATGAGTTAGATTGATAAAAATAAGAATAATAAGTAGAGTAATTGTCGTCCTATCGATCATATCTGCATAATATGGTTAATAATATGAGTTAGATTGATTATAGTGAGTGTGATAAGTATAGTAATTGTCGTTCTATCGGTTATTTTAGCATAATATGGCTAATAATATGAGTTAAATTGATAATAATAAGAGTAATAAGTATAGTAATTGTCGATCTATCCATCATTTAAGCATAATATGGCTAATAATATGAGTTAGGTTGATAGAAATAAGAATAATAAGTACAGTAATTGTGGTTCTATCGATCATATAAGCATAATATGGCTAATAATATGAGTTAGATTGATAATAATAATAAGAGTAATGAGTATAGTAATTGTAGTTCTATCGATCATATCTGCATAATATGGCTAATGATATGAGTTAGATTGATAATAATAAGAGTAATGAGTATAGTTATTGTCGTTCTATCGATCATATAGGCATAATATGGCTAATAATATGAGTTAGATATATAATAATAAGAGTAATAAGTATAGTAATTGTAGTTCTATCGATCATATAAGCATAATATGGCTAATAATATGAGTTAGATTGATGATAGTGAGTGTAATAATTATAGTAATTGTCGTTCTATCGATCATATTAGCATAATATGGTTAATAATATGAGTTAGATTGATAATAATAAGAGTAATGAGTATAGTAATTGTCGTTCTATCCATCATTTAAGCATAATATGGCTAATAATATGAGTTAGATTGATGATAGTGAGTGTAATAAGTATAGTAATTGTCGTTCTATCGATCATATTAGCATAATATGGTTAATAATATGAGTTAGATTGATAATAATAAGAGTAATAAGTATAGTAATTGTCGTTCTATCGATCATATAAGCATAATATGGCTAAGAATATGAGTTAGATTGATAATAATGAGAGTAACGAGTATAGTAATTGTCGTTCTATCGATCATATAAGCATAATATGGCTAATAATATGAGTTAGATTGATAATAGTGAGTGTAATGAGTATAGTAATTGTCGTTCTATCAAACACATAAGCATATTATGGCTAATAATATGAGTTAGATTGGTAATAATAAGTGTAATAAGTATAGTAATTGTCGTCCTATCGATCATATCTGCATAATATGGCTAATAATATGAGTTAGATTGATAATAGTGAGTGTAATAAGTATAGTAATTGTCGTTCTATCGATCATATCTGCATAATATGGTTAATAATACGAGTTAGATTGATGATAGTGCGTGTAATAAGTATAGTAATTGTCGTTCTATCGATCATATGAGCATAGTATGGTTAATAATATGTGTTAGATTGATAATAATAAGAGTAATAAGTATAGTAATTGTCGTTCTATCGATTATATTTGCATAATATGGTTAATAATATGAGTTAGATTCATAACAGTGAGTGTAATAAGTACAGTAATTGTCGTTCTGTCGATCATATAAGCGTAATATGGCTAATAATATGAGTTAGATTGATAATAATAATAGTAACAAGTATAGTAATTGTCGTTCTATCGATCATATAAGCATAATATGGCTAATAATATGAGTTAGATTGATAATAATAAGAGTAATGAGTATAGTAGTTGTAGTTCTATCGATCATATCTGCATAATATGGTTAATAATATGAATTAGATTGATAATAATAATTGTAATAAGTATAGTAATTATAGTTCTATCGATCATATAAGCATAATATGGCTAATGATATGAGTTAGATTGATAATAATAAGAGTAATGAGTATAGTTATTGTCGTTCTATCGATCATATAGGCATAATATGGCTAATAATATGAGTTAGATTGATAATAATAAGAGTAATAAGTATAGTAATTGTAGTTCTATCGATCATATAAGCATAATATGCTTAATAATATGAGTTAGATTGATGATAGTGAGTGTAATAAGTATAGTAATTGTCGTTCTATCGGTCATTTTAGCATAATATGGCTAATAATATGAGTTAAATTGATAATAATAAGAGTAATGAGTATAGTAATTGTCGTTCTATCGATCATATAAGCATAATATGGCTAATAATATGAATTAGATTGATAATAGTGAGTGTAATAAGTATAGTAATTGTAGTTCTATTGCTCATATAAGCATAATATGGTTAATAATATGAGTTAGATTGATAATAATAAGAGTAATGAGTATAGTAATTGTAATTCTATCGATCATATAAGCATACTATGGCTAACAATATGAGTTATATTGATAATAATAAGAGTAAGAAGTATAGTAATTCTAGTTCTATCGATCATATAAGCATAATATGGCTAATAATATGAGTTAGATTGATAATAATAAGAGTAAAACGTATAGCAATTGTAGTTCTATCGATCATATAAGCATAATATGGCTAATAATATGAGTTAGATTGATGATAGTGAGTGTAATAAGTATAGTAATTGTCGTTCTATCGATCATATTAGCATAGTATGGTTAATAATATGAGTTAGATTGATAATAATAAGAGTAATAAGTATAGTAATTGTCGTTCTATCGATCATATAAGCATAATATGGCTAAGAATGCGAGTTGGATTGATAATAATAAGAGTAATAAGTTTAGTATTTGTCGTCCTATCGATCATATATGCATAATATGGTTAATAATATGAGTTAGATTGATTGTAGTGAGTGTAATAAGTACAGTAATTGTCGTCCTATCGATCATATCTGCATAATATGGTTAATAATATGAGTTAGGTTGATTGTAGTGAGTGTAATAAGTATAGTAATTGTAGTTCTATCGATCATATAAGCATAATATGGTTAATAATATGAGTTAGATTGATAATAATAATTGTAATAAGTATAGTAATTATAGTTCTATCGATCATATAAGCATAATATGGCTAATAATATGAGTTAAATTGATAATAATAAGAGTAATAGGTATAGTAATTGTAGTTCTATTGCTCATATAAGCATAATATGGTTAATAATATGAGTTAAATTGATAATAATAAGAGTAATAAGTATAGTAATTGTAGTTCTATTGCTCATATAAGCATAATATGGTTAATAATATGAGTTAGATTGATAATAATAAGAGTAATGAGTATAGTAATTGTCGTTGTATCGATCGTATAAGCATAATATGGCTAATAATATGAGTTAGATTGATAATAATAAGAGTAATGAGTATAGTAATTGTCGTTCTATCGATCATATAAGCATAATATGGCTAATAATATGAGTTAAATTGATAATAATAAGAGTAATAAGTATAGAAATTGTAGTTCTATCGATCATATAAGCATAATATGGCTAATAATATGAGTTAGATTGATAATAATAAGAGTAATAAGTATAGTAATTGTCGTTCTATCGATTATATTTGCATAATATGGTTAATAATATGAGTTAGATTGATAACAGTGAGTGTAATAAGTACAGTAATTGTCGTTCTGTCGATCATATAAGCGTAATATGGCTAATAATATGAGTTAGATTGATAATAATAATAGTAACAAGTATAGTAATTGTCGTTCTATCGATCATATAAGCATAATATGGCTAATAATATGAGTTAGATTGATAATAATAAGAGTAATGAGTATAGTAATTGTAGTTCTATCGATCATATCTGCATAATATGGTTAATAATATGAATTAGATTGATAATAATAATTGTAATAAGTATAGTAATTATAGTTCTATCGATCATATAAGCATAATATGGCTAATGATATGAGTTAGATTGATAATAATAAGAGTAATGAGTATAGTTATTGTCGTTCTATCGATCATATAGGCATAATATGGGTAATAATATGAGTTAGATTGATAATAATAAGAGTAATAAGTATAGTAATTGTAGTTCTATCGATCATATAAGCATAATATGCTTAATAATATGAGTTAGGTTGATGATAGTGAGTGTAATAAGTATAGTAATTGTCGTTCTATCGATCATATTAGCATAGTATGGTTAATAATATGAGTTAGATTGATAATAATAAGAGTAATGAGTATAGTAATTGTCGTTGTATCGATCGTATAAGCATAATATGGCTAATAATATGAGTTAGATTGATAATAATAAGAGTAATGAGTATAGTAATTGTCGTTGTATCGATCGTATAAGCATAATATGGCTATTAATATGAGTTAGATTGATAATAATAAGAGTAATAAGTATAGTAATTGTCGATCTATCGATCATTTAAGCATAATATGGCTCATAATATGAGTTAGGTTGATAAAAATAAGAATAATAAGTACAGTAATTGTGGTTCTATCGATGATATAAGCATAATATGGCTAATAATATGAGTTAGATTGATAATAATAAGAGTAATGAGTATAGTAATTGTCGTTCTATCGATCATGTAAGCATAATATGGCTAATAATATGAGTTAGATTGATAATAATAAGAGTAATAAGTATAGAAATTGTAGTACTATCGATCATATAAGCATAATATGGCTAATAATATGAGTTAGATTGATAACAATAAGAGTAATAAGTATAGTAATTGTCGTCCTACCGATCATATAAGCATAATATGGCTATTAATATGAGTTAGATTGATAATAATAAGAGTAATAAGTATAGTGATTGTCGTTCTATCGATCATTTAAGCATCTTATGGCTAATAATATGAGTTAGATTGATAATAATAAGAGTAATAAGTATAGTAATTGTCGTTCTATCGATTATATTTGCATAATATGGTTAATAATATGAGTTAGATTGATAACAGTGAGTGTAATAAGTACAGTAATTGTCGTTCTGTCGATCATATAAGCGTAATATGGCTAATAATATGAGTTAGATTGATAATAATAATAGTAACAAGTATAGTAATTGTCGTTCTATCGATCATATAAGCATAATATGGCTAATAATAAGAGTTGGATTGATAATAATAAGAGTAATGAGTATAGTAATTGTAGTTCTATCGATCATATCTGCATAATATGGTTAATAATATGAGTTAGATTGATAATATTAAGAGTAATAAGTATAGTAATTCTAGTTCTATCGATCATATAAGCATAATATGGCTAATGATATGAGTTAGATTGATAATTATAAGAGTAATGAGTATAGTTATTGTCGTTCTATCGATCATATAGGCATAATATGGCTAATAATATGAGTTAGATATATAATAATAAGAGTAATAAGTATAGTAATTGTAGTTCTATCGATCATATAAGCATAATATGGTTAATAATATGAGTTAAATTGATAATAATAAGAGTAATAAGTATAGTAATTGTAGTTCTATTGCTCATATAAGCATAATATGGTTAATAATATGAGTTAGATTGATAATAATAAGAGTAATGAGTATAGTAATT
This sequence comes from Megachile rotundata, assembly GCF_050947335.1. Taxonomy (NCBI): domain Eukaryota; kingdom Metazoa; phylum Arthropoda; class Insecta; order Hymenoptera; family Megachilidae; genus Megachile; species Megachile rotundata. The sequence continues at coordinate 183,958 of NW_027473525.1, read as the reverse complement.
GTCGTTGTATCGATCGTATAAGCATAATATGGCTATTAATATGAGTTAGATTGATAATAATAAGAGTAATAAGTATAGTAATTGTCGTTCTATCGATCATATAAGCATAATATGGTTAATAATATGAGTTAGATTGATGATAATAAGAGTAATAGGTATAGTAATTGTCGTCCTATCGATCATATCTGCATAATATGGTTAATAATATGAGTTAGATTGATTATAGTGAGTGTGATAAGTATAGTAATTGTCGTTCTATCGGTTATTTTAGCATAATATGGCTAATAATATGAGTTAAATTGATAATAATAAGAGTAATAAGTATAGTAATTGTCGATCTATCCATCATTTAAGCATAATATGGCTAATAATATGAGTTAGGTTGATAGAAATAAGAATAATAAGTACAGTAATTGTGGTTCTATCGATCATATAAGCATAATATGGCTAATAATATGAGTTAGATTGATAATAATAATAAGAGTAATGAGTATAGTAATTGTAGTTCTATCGATCATATCTGCATAATATGGCTAATGATATGAGTTAGATTGATAATAATAAGAGTAATGAGTATAGTTATTGTCGTTCTATCGATCATATAGGCATAATATGGCTAATAATATGAGTTAGATATATAATAATAAGAGTAATAAGTATAGTAATTGTAGTTCTATCGATCATATAAGCATAATATGGCTAATAATATGAGTTAGATTGATGATAGTGAGTGTAATAATTATAGTAATTGTCGTTCTATCGATCATATTAGCATAATATGGTTAATAATATGAGTTAGATTGATAATAATAAGAGTAATGAGTATAGTAATTGTCGTTCTATCCATCATTTAAGCATAATATGGCTAATAATATGAGTTAGATTGATGATAGTGAGTGTAATAAGTATAGTAATTGTCGTTCTATCGATCATATTAGCATAATATGGTTAATAATATGAGTTAGATTGATAATAATAAGAGTAATAAGTATAGTAATTGTCGTTCTATCGATCATATAAGCATAATATGGCTAAGAATATGAGTTAGATTGATAATAATGAGAGTAACGAGTATAGTAATTGTCGTTCTATCGATCATATAAGCATAATATGGCTAATAATATGAGTTAGATGATTAATAGTGAGTGTAATGAGTATAGTAATTGTCGTTCTATCAAACACATAAGCATATTATGGCTAATAATATGAGTTAGATTGGTAATAATAAGTGTAATAAGTATAGTAATTGTCGTCCTATCGATCATATCTGCATAATATGGCTAATAATATGAGTTAGATTGATAATAGTGAGTGTAATAAGTATAGTAATTGTCGTTCTATCGATCATATCTGCATAATATGGTTAATAATACGAGTTAGATTGATGATAGTGCGTGTAATAAGTATAGTAATTGTCGTTCTATCGATCATATGAGCATAGTATGGTTAATAATATGTGTTAGATTGATAATAATAAGAGTAATAAGTATAGTAATTGTCGTTCTATCGATTATATTTGCATAATATGGTTAATAATATGAGTTAGATTCATAACAGTGAGTGTAATAAGTACAGTAATTGTCGTTCTGTCGATCATATAAGCGTAATATGGCTAATAATATGAGTTAGATTGATAATAATAATAGTAACAAGTATAGTAATTGTCGTTCTATCGATCATATAAGCATAATATGGCTAATAATATGAGTTAGATTGATAATAATAAGAGTAATGAGTATAGTAGTTGTAGTTCTATCGATCATATCTGCATAATATGGTTAATAATATGAATTAGATTGATAATAATAATTGTAATAAGTATAGTAATTATAGTTCTATCGATCATATAAGCATAATATGGCTAATGATATGAGTTAGATTGATAATAATAAGAGTAATGAGTATAGTTATTGTCGTTCTATCGATCATATAGGCATAATATGGCTAATAATATGAGTTAGATTGATAATAATAAGAGTAATAAGTATAGTAATTGTAGTTCTATCGATCATATAAGCATAATATGCTTAATAATATGAGTTAGATTGATGATAGTGAGTGTAATAAGTATAGTAATTGTCGTTCTATCGGTCATTTTAGCATAATATGGCTAATAATATGAGTTAAATTGATAATAATAAGAGTAATGAGTATAGTAATTGTCGTTCTATCGATCATATAAGCATAATATGGCTAATAATATGAATTAGATTGATAATAGTGAGTGTAATAAGTATAGTAATTGTAGTTCTATTGCTCATATAAGCATAATATGGTTAATAATATGAGTTAGATTGATAATAATAAGAGTAATGAGTATAGTAATTGTAATTCTATCGATCATATAAGCATACTATGGCTAACAATATGAGTTATATTGATAATAATAAGAGTAAGAAGTATAGTAATTCTAGTTCTATCGATCATATAAGCATAATATGGCTAATAATATGAGTTAGATTGATAATAATAAGAGTAAAACGTATAGCAATTGTAGTTCTATCGATCATATAAGCATAATATGGCTAATAATATGAGTTAGATTGATGATAGTGAGTGTAATAAGTATAGTAATTGTCGTTCTATCGATCATATTAGCATAGTATGGTTAATAATATGAGTTAGATTGATAATAATAAGAGTAATAAGTATAGTAATTGTCGTTCTATCGATCATATAAGCATAATATGGCTAAGAATGCGAGTTGGATTGATAATAATAAGAGTAATAAGTTTAGTATTTGTCGTCCTATCGATCATATATGCATAATATGGTTAATAATATGAGTTAGATTGATTGTAGTGAGTGTAATAAGTACAGTAATTGTCGTCCTATCGATCATATCTGCATAATATGGTTAATAATATGAGTTAGGTTGATTGTAGTGAGTGTAATAAGTATAGTAATTGTAGTTCTATCGATCATATAAGCATAATATGGTTAATAATATGAGTTAGATTGATGATAATAAGTGTAATAAGTGTAGCAATTGTCGTCCTATCGATCATATCTGCATAATATGGCTAATAATATGAGTTAGATTGATAATAATAAGAGTAATGAGTATAGTAATTGTAGTTCTATCGATCATATCTGCATAATATGGTTAATAATATGAATTAGATTGATAATAATAATTGTAATAAGTATAGTAATTATAGTTCTATCGATCATATAAGCATAATATGGCTAATAATATGAGTTAAATTGATAATAATAAGAGTAATAGGTATAGTAATTGTAGTTCTATTGCTCATATAAGCATAATATGGTTAATAATATGAGTTAAATTGATAATAATAAGAGTAATAAGTATAGTAATTGTAGTTCTATTGCTCATATAAGCATAATATGGTTAATAATATGAGTTAGATTGATAATAATAAGAGTAATGAGTATAGTAATTGTCGTTGTATCGATCGTATAAGCATAATATGGCTAATAATATGAGTTAGATTGATAATAATAAGAGTAATGAGTATAGTAATTGTCGTTCTATCGATCATATAAGCATAATATGGCTAATAATATGAGTTAAATTGATAATAATAAGAGTAATAAGTATAGAAATTGTAGTTCTATCGATCATATAAGCATAATATGGCTAATAATATGAGTTAGATTGATAATAATAAGAGTAATAAGTATAGTAATTGTCGTTCTATCGATTATATTTGCATAATATGGTTAATAATATGAGTTAGATTGATAACAGTGAGTGTAATAAGTACAGTAATTGTCGTTCTGTCGATCATATAAGCGTAATATGGCTAATAATATGAGTTAGATTGATAATAATAATAGTAACAAGTATAGTAATTGTCGTTCTATCGATCATATAAGCATAATATGGCTAATAATATGAGTTAGATTGATAATAATAAGAGTAATGAGTATAGTAATTGTAGTTCTATCGATCATATCTGCATAATATGGTTAATAATATGAATTAGATTGATAATAATAATTGTAATAAGTATAGTAATTATAGTTCTATCGATCATATAAGCATAATATGGCTAATGATATGAGTTAGATTGATAATAATAAGAGTAATGAGTATAGTTATTGTCGTTCTATCGATCATATAGGCATAATATGGGTAATAATATGAGTTAGATTGATAATAATAAGAGTAATAAGTATAGTAATTGTAGTTCTATCGATCATATAAGCATAATATGCTTAATAATATGAGTTAGGTTGATGATAGTGAGTGTAATAAGTATAGTAATTGTCGTTCTATCGATCATATTAGCATAATATGGTTAATAATATGAGTTAGATTGATAATAATAAGAGTAATAAGTATAGTAATTATCGTTCTATCGATCATATAAGCATAATATGGCTAAGAATATGAGTTAGATTGATAATAATCAGAGTAACGAGTATAGTAATTGTCGTTCTATCGACCATATAAGCATAATATGGCTAAGAATATGAGTTAGATTGATAATAATAAGAGTAATAAGTATAGTAATTGTCGTCCTATCGATCATATCTGCATAATATGGTTAATAATATGAGTTAGATTGATGACAATAAGTGTAATAAGTATAGTAATTGTCGTCCTATCGATCATATCTGCATAATATGGTTAATAATATGAGTTAGATTGATAAAAATAAGAATAATAAGTAGAGTAATTGTCGTCCTATCGATCATATCTGCATAACATGGTTAATAATACGAGTTAGATTGATAAATATAAGAATAATAAGTAGAGTAATTGTCGTCCTATCGACCATATCTGCATAATATGGTTAATAATATGAGTTAGATTGATTATAGTGAGTGTGATAAGTATAGTAATTGTCGTTCTTTCGGTCATTTTAGCATAATATGGCTAATAATATGAGTTAAATTGATAATAATAAGAGTAATAAGTATAGTAATTGTAGCTCTATTGCTCATATAAGCATAATATGGTTAATAATATGAGTTAGATTGATAATAATAAGAGTAATAAGTATAGTAATTGTCGATCTATCCATCATTTAAGCATAATATGGCTAATAATATGAGTTAGATTGATAATAATAATAAGAGAAATGAGTATAGTAATTGTAGTTCTATCGATCATGTCTGCATAATATGGTTAATAATATGAGTTAGATTGATAATAATAAGAGTAATAAGTATAGTAATTCTAGTTCTATCGATCATATAAGCATAATATGGCTAATGATATGAGTTAGATTGATAATAATAAGAGTAATGAGTATAGTTATTGTCGTTCTATCGATCATATAGGCATAATATGGCTAATAATATGAGTTAGATTGATAATAGTGAGTGTAATAAGTATAGTTATTGTAGTTCTATTGCTCATATAAGCATAATATGGTTAATAATATGAGTTAGATTGATAATAATAAGAGTAATAAGTATAGAAATTGTAGTTCTATCGATCATATAAGCATAATGTGGCCAATAATATGAATTAGGATGATAAAAATAAGAATAATAAGTACAGTAATTGTGGTTCTATCGATCATATAAGCATAATATGGCTAATAATATGAGTTAGATTGATAATAATAAGAGTAATGAGTATAGTAATTGTCGTTCTATCGATCATATAAGCATAATATGGCTAATAATATGAGTTAGATTGATAGTAATAGGAGTAATAAGTATAGAAATTGTAGTTCTATCGATCATATAAGCATAATGTGGCTAATAATATGAGTTAGATTGATAACAATAAGAGTAATAAGTATAGTAATTGTCGTCCTATCGATCATATAAGCATAATATGGCTAATAATATGAGTTAGAATGATAATAATAAGAGTAATAAGCATAGTGATTGTCGTTCTATCGATCATTTAAGCATCTTATGGCTAATAATATGAGTTAGATTGATAATAATAAGAGTAATAAGTATAGTAATTGACGTTCTATCGATCATATTTGCATAATATGGTTAATAATATGAGTTAGATTGATAACAGTGAGTGTAATAAGTATAGTAATTGTCGTTCTGTCGATCATATTAGCGTAGTATGGCTAATAATATGAGTTAGATTGATAATAATAATAGTAACAAGTATAGTAACTGTCGTTCTATCGATCATATAAGCATAATATGGCTAATAATATGAGTTAGATTGATAATAATAAAAGTAATAAGTATAGTAATTGTAGTTCTATCGATCATATCTGCATAATATGGTTAATAATATGAGTTAGATTGATAGTAATAAGAGTAATAAGTATAGTAATTCTAGTTCTATCGATCATATAAGCATAATATGGCTAATAATATGAGTTAGATTGATAATAATAAGAGTAATGAGTATAGTAATTGTCGTTCTATCGATCATATAAGCATAATATGGCTAATAATATGAGTTAAATTGATAATAATAAGAGTAATAAGTATAGAAATTGTAGTTCTATCGATCATATAAGCATAATATGGCTAATAATATGAGTTAGATTGATAATAGTAAGAGTAATAAGTATAGTAATTGTCGTTCTATCGATTATATTTGCATAATATGGTTAATAATATGAGTTAGATTGATAACAGTGAGTGTAATAAGTACAGTAATTGTCGTTCTGTCGATCATATAAGCGTAATATGGCTAATAATATGAGTTAGATTGATAATAATAATAGTAACAAGTATAGTAATTGTCGTTCTATCGATCATATAAGCATAATATGGCTAATAATATGAGTTAGATTGATAATAATAAGAGTAATGAGTATAGTAATTGTAGTTCTATCGATCATATCTGCATAATATGGTTAATAATATGAATTAGATTGATAATAATAATTGTAATAAGTATAGTAATTATAGTTCTATCGATCATATAAGCATATTATGGCTAATAATATGAGTTAGATTGGTAATAATAAGTGTAATAAGTATAGTAATTGTCGTCCTATCGATCATATCTGCATAATATGGCTAATAATATGAGTTAGATTGATAATAGTGAGTGTAATAAGTATAGTAATTGTCGTTCTATCGATCATATCTGCATAATATGGTTAATAATATGAGTTAGATTGATGATAGTGCGTGTAATAAGTATAGTAATTGTCGTTCTATCGATCATATGAGCATAGTATGGTTAATAATATGAGTTAGATTGATAATAATAAGAGTAATAAGTATAGTAATTGTCGTTCTATCGACCATATAAGCATAATATGGCTAAGAATATGAGTTAGATTGATAATAATAAGAGTAATAAGTATAGTAATTGTCGTCCTATCGATCATATCTGCATAATATGGTTAATAATATGAGTTAGATTGATGATAATAAGTGTAATAAGTATAGTAATTGTCGTCCTATCGATCATATCTGCATAATATGGTTAATAATATGAGTTAGATTGATAAAAATAAGAACAATAAGTAGAGTAATTGTCGTCCTATCGATCATATCTGCATAACATGGTTAATAATACGAGTTAGATTCATAAATATAAGAATAATAAGTAGAGTAATTGTCGTCCTATCGACCATATCTGCATAATATGGTTAATAATATGAGTTAGATTGATTATAGTTAGTGTGATAAGTATAGTAATTGTCGTTCTTTCCGTCATTTTAGCATAATATGGCTAATAATATGAGTTAAATTGATAATAATAAGAGTAATAAGTATAGTAATTGTAGCTCTATTGCTCATATAAGCATAATATGGTTAATAATATGAGTTAGATTGATAATAATAAGAGTAATAAGTATAGTAATTGTCGATCTATCCATCATTTAAGCATAATATGGCTAATAATATGAGTTAGATTGATAATAATAATAAGAGAAATGAGTATAGTAATTGTAGTTCTATCGATCATGTCTGCATAATATGGTTAATAATATGAGTTAGATTGATAATAATAAGAGTAATAAGTATAGTAATTCTAGTTCTATCGATCATATAAGCATAATATGGCTAATGATATGAGTTAGATTGATAATAATAAGAGTAATGAGTATAGTTATTGTCGTTCTATCGATCATATAGGCATAATATGGTTAGTAATATGAGTTAGATTGATAATAATAAGAGTAATAAGTATAGTAATTGTCGTTCTATCGATCATATAAGCATAATATGGCTAAGAATGCGAGTTGGATTGATAATAATAAGAGTAATAAGTTTAGTATTTGTCGTCCTATCGATCATATATGCATAATATGGTTAATAATATGAGTTAGATTGATTGTAGTGAGTGTAATAAGTATAGTAATTGTCGTTCTATCGATCATATAAGCATAATATGATTAATAATATGAGTTAGATTGATGATAATAAGAGTAATAAGTATAGTAATTGTCGTCCTATCGATGATATCTGCATAATATGGCTAATAATATGAGTTAAATTGATAATAATAAGAGTAATAAGTATAGTAATTGTAGTTCTATTGCTCATATAAGCATAATATGGTTAATAATATGAGTTAGATTGATAATAATAAGAGTAATAAGTATAGTAATTGTCGATCTATCCATCATTTAAGCATAATATGGCTAATAATATGAGTTAGGTTGATAGAAATAAGAATAATAAGTACAGTAATTGTGGTTCTATCGATCATATAAGCATAATATGGCTAATGATATGAGTTAGATAGATAATAATAATAAGAGTAATGAGTATAGTAATTGTAGTTCGATCGATCATATCTGCATAATATGGTTAATAATATGAGTTAGATTGATAATAATAAGAGTAATAAGTATAGTAATTCTAGTTCTATCGATCATATAAGCATAATATGGCTAATGATATGAGTTAGATTGATAATAATAAGAGTAATGAGTATAGTTATTGTCGTTCTATCGATCATATAAGCATAATATGGCTAATAATGTGAGTTAGATTGATAATAGTGAGTGTAATAAGTATAGTAATTGTCGTTCTATCGATCATATAAGCATAATATGGTTAATAATATGAATTAGATTGATAATAATAATTGTAATAAGTATAGTAATTATAGTTCTATCGATCATATAAGCATAATATGGCTAATGATATGAGTTAGATTGATAATAATAAGAGTAATGAGTATAGTTATTGTCGTTCTATCGATCATATAGGCATAATATGGGTAATAATATGAGTTAGATTGATAATAATAAGAGTAATAAGTATAGTAATTGTAGTTCTATCGATCATATAAGCATAATATGCTTAATAATATGAGTTAGATTGATGATAGTGAGTGTAATAAGTATAGTAATTGTCGTTCTATCGATCATATTAGCATAATATGGTTAATAATATGAGTTAGATTGATAATAATAAGAGTAATAAGTATAGTAATTATCGTTCTATCGATCATATAAGCATAATATGGCTAAGAATATGAGTTAGATTGATAATAATCAGAGTAACGAGTATAGTAATTGTCGTTCTATCGATCATATAAGCATAATATGGCTAATAATATGAGTTAGATTGATAATAGTGAGTGTAATGAGTATAGTAATTGTCGTTCTATCAAACACATAAGCATATTATGGCTAATAATATGAGTTAGATTGGTAATAATAAGTGTAATAAGTATAGTAATTGTCGTCCTATCGATCATATCTGCATAATATGGCTAATAATATGAGTTAGATTGATAATAGTGAGTGTAATAAGTATAGTAATTGTCGTTCTATCGATCATATCTGCATAATATGGTTAATAATATGAGTTAGATTGATGATAGTGCGTGTAATAAGTATAGTAATTGTCGTTCTATCGATCATATGAGCATAGTATGGTTAATAATATGAGTTAGATTGATAATAATAAGAGTAATAAGTATAGTAATTGTCGTTCTATCGACCATATAAGCATAATATGGCTAAGAATATGAGTTAGATTGATAATAATAAGAGTAATAAGTATAGTAATTGTCGTCCTATCGATCATATCTGCATAATATGGTTAATAATATGAGTTAGATTGATGATAATAAGTGTAATAAGTGTAGTAATTGTCGTCCTATCGATCATATCTGCATAATATGGTTAATAATATGAGTTAGATTGATAATAATAAGAGTAATAAGTATAGAAATTGTAGTTCTATCGATCATATAAGCATAATGTGGCCAATAATATGAATTAGGATGATAAAAATAAGAATAATAAGTGTAGTAATTGTCGTTCTATCGATCATATCTGCATAATATGGTTAATAATATGAGTTAGATTGATGATAGTGCGTGTAATAAGTATAGTAATTGTCGTTCTATCGATCATATGAGCATAGTATGGTTAATAATATGAGTTAGATTGATAATAATAAGAGTAATAAGTATAGTAATTGTCGTTCTATCGACCATATAAGCATAATATGGCTAAGAATATGAGTTAGATTGATAATAATAAGAGTAATAAGTATAGTAATTGTCGTCCTATCGATCATATCTGCATAATATGGCTAAGAATATGAGTTAGATTGATAATAATAAGAGTAATGAGTATAGTTATTGTCGTTCTATCGATCATATAGGCATAATATGGCTAATAATATGAGTTAGATTGATAATAGTGAGTGTAATAAGTATAGTAATTGTAGTTCTATTGCTCATATAAGCATAATATGGTTAATAATATGAGTTAGATTGATAATAATAAGAGTAATAAGTATAGAAATTGTAGTTCTATCGATCATATAAGCATAATGTGGCCAATAATATGAATTAGGATGATAAAAATAAGAATAATAAGTACAGTAATTGTGGTTCTATCGATCATATAAGCATAATATGGCTAATAATATGAGTTAGATTGATAATAATAAGAGTAATGAGTATAGTAATTGTCGTTCTATCGATCATATAAGCATAATATGGCTAATAATATGAGTTAGATTGATAATAATAGGAGTAATAAGTATAGAAATTGTAGTTCTATCGATCATATAAGCATAATGTGGCTAATAATATGAGTTAGATTGATAACAATAAGAGTAATAAGTATAGTAATTGTCGTCCTATCGATCATATAAGCATAATATGGCTAATAATATGAGTTAGAATGATAATAATAGGAGTAATAAGCATAGTGATTGTCGTTCTATCGATCATTTAAGCATCTTATGGCTAATAATATGAGTTAGATTGATAATAATAAGAGTAATAAGTATAGTAATTGACGTTCTATCGATCATATTTGCATAATATGGTTAATAATATGAGTTAGATTGATAACAGTGAGTGTAATAAGTATAGTAATTGTCGTTCTGTCGATCATATTAGCGTAGTATGGCTAATAATATGAGTTAGATTGATAATAATAAGAGTAATAAGTATAGTAATTATCGTTCTATCGATCATATAAGCATAATATGGCTAAGAATATGAGTTAGATTGATAATAATCAGAGTAACGAGTATAGTAATTGTCGTTCTATCGATCATATTAGCATAATATGGTTAATAATATGAGTTAGATTGATAATAATAAGAGTAATAAGTATAGTAATTATCGTTCTATCGATCATATAAGCATAATATGGCTAAGAATATGAGTTAGATTGATAATAATCAGAGTAACGAGTATAGTAATTGTCGTTCTATCGATCATATAAGCATAATATGGCTAATAATATGAGTTAGATTGATAATAGTGAGTGTAATGAGTATAGTAATTGTCGTTCTATCAAACACATAAGCATATTATGGCTAATAATATGAGTTAGATTGGTAATAATAAGTGTAATAAGTATAGTAATTGTCGTCCTATCGATCATATCTGCATAATATGGCTAATAATATGAGTTAGATTGATAATAGTGAGTGTAATAAGTATAGTAATTGTCGTTCTATCGATCATATCTGCATAATATGGTTAATAATATGAGTTAGATTGATGATAGTGCGTGTAATAAGTATAGTAATTGTCGTTCTATCGATCATATGAGCATAGTATGGTTAATAATATGAGTTAGATTGATAATAATAAGAGTAATAAGTATAGTAATTGTCGTTCTATCGACCATATAAGCATAATATGGCTAAGAATATGAGTTAGATTGATAATAATAAGAGTAATAAGTATAGTAATTGTCGTCCTATCGATCATATCTGCATAATATGGTTAATAATATGAGGTAGATTGATGATAATAAGTGTAATAAGTATAGTAATTGTCGTCCTATCGATCATATCTGCATAATATGGTTAATAATATGAGTTAGATTGATAAAAATAAGAATAATAAGTAGAGTAATTGTCGTCCTATCGATCATATCTGCATAACATGGTTAATAATACGAGTTAGATTGATAAATATAAGAATAATAAGTAGAGTAATTGTCGTCCTATCGACCATATCTGCATAATATGGTTAATAATATGAGTTAGATTGATTATAGTGAGTGTGATAAGTATAGTAATTGTCGTTCTTTCCGTCATTTTAGCATAATATGGCTAATAATATGAGTTAAATTGATAATAATAAGAGTAATAAGTATAGTAATTGTAGCTCTATTGCTCATATAAGCATAATATGGTTAATAATATGAGTTAGATTGATAATAATAAGAGTAATAGGTATAGTAATTGCCGTCCTATCGATCATATCTGCATAATGTGGTTAATAATATGAGTTAGATTGATGATAGTGAGTGTAATAAGTATAGTAATTGTGGTTCTATCGATCAAATTAGCATAGTATGGTTAATAATATGAGTTAGATTGATAATAATAAGAGTAATAAGTATAGTAATTCTAGTTCTATCGATCATATAAGCATAATATGGCTAATGATATGAGTTAGATTGATAATAATAAGAGTAATGAGTATAGTTATTGTCGTTCTATCGATCATATAGGCATAATATGGCTAATAATATGAGTTAGATTGATAATAGTGAGTGTAATAAGTATAGTAATTGTAGTTCTATTGCTCATATAAGCATAATATGGTTAATAATATGAGTTAGATTGATAATAATAAGAGTAATAAGTATAGAAATTGTAGTTCTATCGATCATATAAGCATAATGTGGCCAATAATATGAATTAGGATGATAAAAATAAGAATAATAAGTACAGTAATTGTGGTTCTATCGATCATATAAGCATAATATGGCTAATAATATGAGTTAGATTGATAATAATAAGAGTAATGTGTATAGTAATTGTCGTTCTATCGATCATATAAGCATAATATGGCTAATAATATGAGTTAGATTGATAATAATAGGAGTAATAAGTATAGAAATTGTAGTTCTATCGATCATATAAGCATAATGTGGCTAATAATATGAGTTAGATTGATAACAATAAGAGTAATAAGTATAGTAATTGTCGTCCTATCGATCATATAAGCATAATATGGCTAATAATATGAGTTAGAATGATAATAATAAGAGTAATAAGCATAGTGATTGTCGTTCTATCGATCATTTAAGCATCTTATGGCTAATAATATGAGTTAGATTGATAATAATAAGAGTAATAAGTATAGTAATTGACGTTCTATCGATCATATTTGCATAATATGGTTAATAATATGAGTTAGATTGATAACAGTGAGTGTAATAAGTATAGTAATTGTCGTTCTGTCGATCATATTAGCGTAGTATGGCTAATAATATGAGTTAGATTGATAATAATAATAGTAACAAGTATAGTAACTGTCGTTCTATCGATCATATAAGCATAATATGGCTAATAATATGAGTTAGATTGATAATAATAAAAGTAATAAGTATAGTAATTGTAGTTCTATCGATCATATCTGCATAATATGGTTAATAATATGAGTTAGATTGATAGTAATAAGAGTAATAAGTATAGTAATTCTAGTTCTATCGATCATATAAGCATAATATGGCTAATGATATGAGTTAGATTGATAATAATAAGAGTAATGAGTATAGTTATTGTCGTTCTATCGATCATATAAGCATAATATGGCTAATAATATGAGTTAGATTGATAATAATAAGAGTAATGAGTATAGTTATTGTCGTTCTATCGATCATATAAGCATAATATGGCTAATAATATGAGTTAAATTCATAATAATAAGAGTAATAAGTATAGTACTTGTAGTTCTATTGCTCATATAAGCATAATATGGTTAATAATATGAGTTAGATTGATAATAATAAGAGTAATAAGTATAGTAATTGTCGATCTATCCATCATTTAAGCATAATATGGCTAATAATATGAGTTAGGTTGATAGAAATAAGAATAATAAGTACAGTAATTGTGGTTCTATCGATCATATAAGCATAATATGGCTAATAATATGAGTTAGATTGATGATAGTGAGTGTAATAAGTATAGTAATTGTAGTTCTATCGATCATATAAGCATAATATGGCTAATAATGTGAGTTAGATTGATAATAGTGAGTGTAATAAGTATAGTAATTGTAGTTCTATTGCTCATATAAGCATAATATGGTTAATAATATGAGTTAGATTGATAATAATAAGAATAATAAGTATAGAAATTGTAGTTCTATCGATCATATAAGCATAATGTGGCCAATAATATGAATTAGGTTGATGAAAATAAGAATAATAAGTACTGTAATTGTGGTTCTATCGATCATATAAGCATAATATGGCTAATAATATGAGTTAGATTGATAATAATAAGAGTAATGAGTATAGTAGTTGTCGTTCTATCGATCATATAAGCATAATATGGCTAATAATATGAGTTAGATTGATAATAATAGGAGTAATAAGTATAGAAATTGTAGTTCTATCGATCATATAAGCATAATGTGGCTAATAATATGAGTTAGATTGATAACAATAAGAGTAATAAGTATAGTAATTGTCGTCCTATCGATCATATAAGCATAATATGGCTAATAATATGAGTTAGAATGATAATAATAAGAGTAATAAGTATAGTGATTGTCGTTCTATCGATCATTTAAGCATCTTATGGCTAATAATATGAGTTAGATTGATAATAATAAGAGTAATGAGTATAGTAATTGTCGTTGTATCGATCGTATAAGCATAATATGGCTATTAATATGAGTTAAATTGATAATAATAAGAGTAATAAGTATAGAAATTGTAGTTCTATCGATCATATAAGCATAATATGGCTAATAATATGAGTTAGATTGATAATAATAAGAGTAATAAGTATAGTAATTGTCGTTCTATCGATTATATTTGCATAATATGGTTAATAATATGAGTTAGATTGATAACAGTGAGTGTAATAAGTACAGTAATTGTCGTTCTGTCGATCATATAAGCGTAATATGGCTAATAATATGAGTTAGATTGATAATAATAATAGTAACAAGTATAGTAATTGTCGTTCTATCGATCATATAAGCATAATATGGCTAATAATATGAGTTAGATTGATAATAATAAGAGTAATGAGTATAGTAATTGTAGTTCTATCGATCATATCTGCATAATATGGTTAATAATATGAATTAGATTGATAATAATAATTGTAATAAGTATAGTAATTATAGTTCTATCGATCATATAAGCATAATATGGCTAATGATATGAGTTAGATTGATAATAATAAGAGTAATGAGTATAGTTATTGTCGTTCTATCGATCATATAGGCATAATATGGGTAATAATATGAGTTAGATTGATAATAATAAGAGTAATAAGTATAGTAATTGCAGTTCTATCGATCATATAAGCATAATATGCTTAATAATATGAGTTAGATTGATGATAGTGAGTGTAATAAGTATAGTAATTGTCGTTCTATCGATCATATTAGCATAATATGGTTAATAATATGAGTTAGATTGATAATAATAAGAGTAATAAGTATAGTAATTATCGTTCTATCGATCATATAAGCATAATATGGCTAAGAATATGAGTTAGATTGATAATAATCAGAGTAACGAGTATAGTAATTGTCGTTCTATCGATCATATAAGCATAATATGGCTAATAATATGAGTTAGATTGATAATAGTGAGTGTAATGAGTATAGTAATTGTCGTTCTATCAAACACATAAGCATATTATGGCTAATAATATGAGTTAGATTGGTAATAATAAGTGTAATAAGTATAGTAATTGTCGTCCTATCGATCATATCTGCATAATATGGCTAATAATATGAGTTAGATTGATAATAGTGAGTGTAATAAGTATAGTAATTGTCGTTCTATCGATCATATCTGCATAATATGGTTAATAATATGAGATAGATTGATGATAGTGCGTGTAATAAGTATAGTAATTGTCGTTCTATCGATCATATGAGCATAGTATGGTTAATAATATGAGTTAGATTGATAATAATAAGAGTAATAAGTATAGTAATTGTCGTTCCATCGACCATATTAGCATAATATGGCTAAGAATATGAGTTAGATTGATAATAATAAGAGTAATAAGTATAGTAATTGTCGTCCTATCGATCATATCTGCATAATATGGTTAATAATATGAGTTAGATTGATGATAATAAGTGTAATAAGTATAGTAATTGTCGTCCTATCGATCATATCTGCATAATATGGTTAATAATATGAGTTAGATTGATAAAAATAAGAATAATAAGTAGAGTAATTGTCGTCCTATCGATCATATCTGCATAACATGGTTAATAATACGAGTTAGATTGATAAATATAAGAATAATAAGTAGAGTAATTGTCGTCCTATCGACCATATCTGCATAATATGGTTAATAATATGAGTTAGATTGATTATAGTGAGTGTGATAAGTATAGTAATTGTCGTTCTATCGGTCATTTTAGCATAATATGGCTAATAATATGAGTTAAATTGATAATAATAAGAGTAATAAGTATAGTAATTGTAGCTCTATTGCTCATATAAGCATAATATGGTTAATAATATGAGTTAGATTGATAATAATAAGAGTAATAAGTATAGTAATTGTCGATCTATCCATCATTTAAGCATAATATGGCTAATAATATGAGTTAGATTGATAATAATAATAAGAGAAATGAGTATAGTAATTGTAGTTCTATCGATCATGCCTGCATAATATGGTTAATAATATGAGTTAGATTGATAATAATAAGAGTAATAAGTATAGTAATTCTAGTTCTATCGATCATATAAGCATAATATGGCTAATGATATGAGTTAGATTGATGATAGTGAGTGTAATAATTATAGTAATTGTCGTTCCATCGATCATATTAGCATAATATGGTTAATAATATGAGTTAGATTGATAATAATAAGAGTAATGAGTATAGTAATTGTCGTTCTATTGATCATATAGGCATAATATGGATAATAATATGAGTTAGATTGATAATAAGAAGAGTAATAAGTATAGTAATTGTCGATCTATCCATCATTTAAGCATAATATGGCTAATAATATGAGTTAGGTTGATAGAAATAAGAATAATAAGTACAGTAATTGTCGTTCTATCGATCATATAAGCATAGTATGGCTAATAATATGAGTTAGATTGATAATAATAAGAGTAAAAAGTATAGCAATTGTAGTTCTATCGATCATATAAGCATAATATGGCTAATAATATGAGTTAGATTGATGATAGTGAGTGTAATAAGTATAGTAATTGTCGTTCTATCGATCATATTAGCATAGTATGGTTAATAATATGAGTTAGATTGATAATAATAAGAGTAATAAGTATAGTAATTGTCGTTCTATCGATCATATAAGCATAATATGGCTAAGAATGCGAGTTGGATTGATAATAATAAGAGTAATAAGTTTAGTATTTGTCGTCCTATCGATCATATATGCATAATATGGTTAATAATATGAGTTAGATTGATTGTAGTGAGTGTAATAAGTATAGTAATTGTCGTTCTATCGATCATATAAGCATAATATGATTAATAATATGAGTTAGATTGATAATAATAAGAGTAATAAGTATAGTAATTCTAGTTCTATCGATCATATAAGCATAATATGGCTAATGATATGAGTTAGATTGATAATAATAAGAGTAATGAGTATAGTTATTGTCGTTCTATCGATCATATAGGCATAATATGGCTAATAATATGAGTTAGATTGATAATAGTGAGTGTAATAAGTATAGTAATTGTAGTTCTATTGCTCATATAAGCATAATATGGTTAATAATATGAGTTAGATTGATAATAATAAGAGTAATAAGTATAGAAATTGTAGTTCTATCGATCATATAAGCATAATGTGGCCAATAATATGAATTAGGATGATAAAAATAAGAATAATAAGTACAGTAATTGTGGTTCTATCGATCATATAAGCATAATATGGCTAATAATATGAGTTAGATTGATAATAATAAGAGTAATGAGTATAGTAATTGTCGTTCTATCGATCATATAAGCATAATATGGCTAATAATATGAGTTAGATTGATAATAATAGGAGTAATAAGTATAGAAATTGTAGTTCTATCGATCATATAAGCATAATGTGGCTAATAATATGAGTTAGATTGATAACAATAAGAGTAATAAGTATAGTAATTGTCGTCCTATCGATCATATAAGCATAATATGGCTAATAATATGAGTTAGAATGATAATAATAAGAGTAATAAGCATAGTGATTGTCGTTCTATCGATCATTTAAGCATCTTATGGCTAATAATATGAGTTAGATTGATAATAATAAGAGTAATAAGTA
The DNA here is from genome assembly GCF_050947335.1 of Megachile rotundata. Classification (NCBI taxonomy): domain Eukaryota; kingdom Metazoa; phylum Arthropoda; class Insecta; order Hymenoptera; family Megachilidae; genus Megachile; species Megachile rotundata. Next base: position 165,359 of record NW_027473525.1, on the reverse strand, counting down.
TAGTAATTGACGTTCTATCGATCATATTTGCATAATATGGTTAATAATATGAGTTAGATTGATAACAGTGAGTGTAATAAGTATAGTAATTGTCGTTCTGTCGATCATATTAGCGTAGTATGGCTAATAATATGAGTTAGATTGATAATAATAATAGTAACAAGTATAGTAACTGTCGTTCTATCGATCATATAAGCATAATATGGCTAATAATATGAGTTAGATTGATAATAATAAAAGTAATAAGTATAGTAATTGTAGTTCTATCGATCATATCTGCATAATATGGTTAATAATATGAGTTAGATTGATAGTAATAAGAGTAATAAGTATAGTAATTCTAGTTCTATCGATCATATAAGCATAATATGGCTAATGATATGAGTTAGATTGATAATAATAAGAGTAATGGGTATAGTTATTGTCGTTCTATCGATCATATAAGCATAATATGGCTAATAATATGAGTTAGATTGATAATAATAAGAGTAATGAGTACAGTAATTGTGGTTCTATCGATCATATAAGCATAATATGGCTAATAATATAAGTTAGATTGATGATAGTGAGTGTAATAAGTATAGTAATTGTAGTTCTATCGATCATATAAGCATAATATGGCTAATAATGTGAGTTAGATTGATAATAGTGAGTGTAATAAGTATAGTAATTGTAGTTCTATTGCTCATATAAGCATAATATGGTTAATAATATGAGTTAGATTGATAATAATAGGAGTAATAAGTATAGAAATTGTAGTTCTATCGATCATATAAGCATAATGTGGCTAATAATATGAGTTAGATTGATAACAATAAGAGTAATAAGTATAGTAATTGTCGTCCTATCGATCATATAAGCATAATATGGCTAATAATATGAGTTAGAATGATAATAATAAGAGTAATAAGTATAGTGATTGTCGTTCTATCGATCATTTAAGCATCTTATGGCTAATAATATGAGTTAGATTGATAATAATAAGAGTAATAAGTATAGTAATTGTCGTTCTATCGATCATATTTGCATAATATGGTTAATAATATGAGTTAGATTGATAACAGTGAGTGTAATAAGTATAGTAATTGTCGTTCTGTCGATCATATAAGCGTAGTATGGCTAATAATATGAGTTAGATTGATAATAATAATAGTAACAAGTATAGTAACTGTCGTTCTATCGATCATATAAGCATAATATGGCTAATAATATGAGTTAGATTGATAATAATAAAAGTAATAAGTATAGTAATTGTAGTTCTATCGATCATATCTGCATAATATGGTTAATAATATGAGTTAGATTGATAGTAATAAGAGTAATAAGTATAGTAATTCTAGTTCTATCGATCATATAAGCATAATATGGCTAATGATATGAGTTAGATTGATAATAATAAGAGTAATGAGTATAGTTATTGTCGTTCTATCGATCATATAAGCATAATATGGCTAATAATATGAGTTAGATTGATAATAATAAGAGTAATGAGTATAGTTATTGTCGTTCTATCGATCATATAAGCATAATATGGCTAATAATATGAGTTAAATTCATAATAATAAGAGTAATAAGTATAGTACTTGTAGTTCTATTGCTCATATAAGCATAATATGGTTAATAATATGAGTTAGATTGATAATAATAAGAGTAATAAGTATAGTAATTGTCGATCTATCCATCATTTAAGCATAATATGGCTAATAATATGAGTTAGGTTGATAGAAATAAGAATAATAAGTACAGTAATTGTGGTTCTATCGATCATATAAGCATAATATGGCTAATAATATGAGTTAGATTGATGATAGTGAGTGTAATAAGTATAGTAATTGTAGTTCTATCGATCATATAAGCATAATATGGCTAATAATATGAGTTAGATTGATAATAATAAGAGTAATGAGTATAGTAGTTGTCGTTCTATCGATCATATAAGCATAATATGGCTAATAATATGAGTTAGATTGATAATAATAGGAGTAATAAGTATAGAAATTGTAGTTCTATCGAACATATAAGCATAATGTGGCTAATAATATGAGTTAGATTGATAATAATAAGAGTAATGAGTATAGTAGTTGTCGTTCTATCGATCATATAAGCATAATATGGCTAATAATATGAGTTAGATTGATAATAATAGGAGTAATAAGTATAGAAATTGTAGTTCTATCGAACATATAAGCATAATGTGGCTAATAATATGAGTTAGATTGATAACAATAAGAGTAATAAGTATAGTAATTGTCGTCCTATCGATCATATAAGCATAATATGGCTAATAATATGAGTTAGAATGATAATAATAAGAGTAATAAGTATAGTGATTGTCGTTCTATCGATCATTTAAGCATCTTATGGCTAATAATATGAGTTAGATTGATAATAATAAGAGTAATAAGTATAGTAATTGTCGTTCTATCGATCATATTTGCATAATATGGTTAATAATATGAGTTAGATTGATAACAGTGAGTGTAATAAGTATAGTAATTGTCGTTCTGTCGATCATATAAGCGTAGTATGGCTAATAATATGAGTTAGATTGATAATAATAATAGTAACAAGTATAGTAACTGTCGTTCTATCGATCATATAAGCATAATATGGCTAATGATATGAGTTAGATTGATAGTAATAAGAGTAATAAGTATAGTAGTTCTAGTTCTATCGATCATATAAGCATAATATGGCTAATGATATGAGTTAGATTGATAATAATAAGAGTAATGAGTATAGTGATTGTCGTTCTATCGATCATTTAAGCATCTTATGGCTAATAATATGAGTTAGATTGATAATAATAAGAGTAATAAGTATAGTAATTGTCGTTCTATCGATCATATTTGCATAATATGGTTAATAATATGAGTTAGATTGATAACAGTGAGTGTAATAAGTATAGTAATTGTCGTTCTGTCGATCATTTAAGCATCTTATGGCTAATAATATGAGTTAGATTGATAATAATAAGAGTAATGAGTATAGTTATAGTCGTTCTGTCGATCGTATAAGCATAATATGGCTATTAATATGAGTTAGATTGATAATAATAAGAGTAATAAGTATAGAAATTGTAGTTCTATCGATCATATAAGCATAATATGGCTAATAATATGAGTTAGATTGATAACAATAAGAGTAATAAGTATAGTAATTGTCGTCCTACCGATCATATAAGCATAATATGGCTAATAATATGAGTTAGATTGATAATAATAAGAGTAATAAGTATAGTAATTGTAGTTCTATCGATCATATAAGCATAATATGCTTAATAATATGAGTTAGATTGATGATAGTGAGTGTAATAAGTATAGTAATTGTCGTTCTATCGATCATATAAGCATAATATGGCTAAGAATATGAGTTAGATTGATAATAATGAGTGTAACGAGTATAGTAATTGTCGTTCTATCAATCATATAAGCATTGTATGGCTAATAATACGAGTTAGATTGATAATAGTGAGTGTAATAAGTATAGTAAATGTAGTTCTATTGCTCATATAAGCATAATATGGTTAATAATATGAGTTTGATTGATAATAATAAGAGTAATAGGTATAGTAATTGTCTATCTATCGATCATTTAAGCATAATATGGCTAATAATATGAGTTAGGTTGATAAAAATAAGAACAAGAAGTATAGTAATTGTCGTTCTATCGATCATATAAGCATAATATGGCTAATAATATGAGTTAGATTGATAATAGTGAGTGTAATGAGTATAGTAATTGTCGTTCTATCAAGCACATAAGCATATTATGGCTAATAATATGAGTTAGATTGGTAATAATAAGTGTAATAAGTATAGTAATTGTCGTCCTATCGATCATATCTGCATAATATGGCTAATAATATGAGTTAGATTGATGATAGTGCGTGTAATAAGTATAGTAATTGTCGTTCTATCGATCATATTAGCATAGTATGGTTAATAATATGTGTTAGATTGATAATAATAAGAGTAATAAGTATAGTAATTGTCGTTCTATCGATCATATAAGCATAATATGGCTAAGAATATGAGTTAGATTGATAAAAATAAGAGTAATAAGTATAGTAATTGTCGTCCTATCGATCATATCTGCATAATATGGTTAATAATATGAGTTAGATTGATGATAATAAGTGTAATAAGTGTAGTAATTGTCGTCCTATCGATCATATCTGCATAATATGGTTAATAATATGAGTTAGATTGATAAAAATAAGAATAATAAGTAGAGTAATTGTCGTGCTATCGATCATATCTGCATAACATGGTTAATAATACGAGTTAGATTGATTATAGTGAGTGTAATAAGTATAGTAATTGTCGTTCTATCGGTCATTTTAGCATAATATGGCTAATAATATGAGTTAAATTCATAATAATAAGAGTAATAAGTATAGTACTTGTAGTTCTATTGCTCATATAAGCATAATATGGTTAATAATATGAGTTAGATTGATAATAATAAGAGTAATAAGTATAGTAATTGTCGATCTATCCATCATTTAAGCATAATATGGCTAATAATATGAGTTAGGTTGATAGAAATAAGAATAATAAGTACAGTAATTGTGGTTCTATCGATCATATAAGCATAATACGGCTAATAATATGAGTTAGATTGATAATAATAATAAGAGTAATGAGTATAGTAATTGTAGTTCTATCGATCATATCTGCATAATATGGTTAATAATATGAGTTAGATTGATAATAATAAGAGTAATAAGTATAGTAATTCTAGTTCTATCGATCATATAAGCATAATATGGCTAATGATATGAGTTAGATTGATAATAATAAGAGTAATGAGTATAGTTATTGTCGTTCTATCGATCATATAGGCATAATATGGCTAATAATATGAGTTAGATATATAATAATAAGAGTAATAAGTATAGTAATTGTAGTTCTATTGCTCATATAAGCATAATATGGTTAATAATATGAGTTAGATTGATAATAATAAGAGTAATAAGTATAGAAATTGTAGTTCTATCGATCATATAAGCATAATGTGGCCAATAATATGAATTAGGTTGATAAAAATAAGAATAATAAGTACAGTAATTGTGGTTCTATCGATCATATAAGCATAATATGGCTAATAATATGAGTTAGATTGATAATAATAAGAGTAATGAGTATAGTAATTGTCGTTCTATCGATCATATAAGCATAATATGGCTAATAATATGAGTTAGATTGATAATAATAGGAGTAATAAGTATAGAAATTGTAGTTCTATCGATCATATAAGCATAATGTGGCTAATAATATGAGTTAGATTGATAACAATAAGAGTAATAAGTATAGTAATTGTCGTCCTATCGATCATATAAGCATAATACGGCTAATAATATGAGTTAGAATGATAATAATAAGAGTCATAAGTATAGTGATTGTCGTTCTATCGATCATTTAAGCATCTTATGGCTAATAATATGAGTTAGATTGATAATAATAAGAGTAATAAGTATAGTAATTGTCGTTCTATCGATCATATTTGCATAATATGTTTAATAATATGAGTTAGATTGATAACAGTGAGTGTAATAAGTATAGTAATTGTCGTTCTGTCGATCATATAAGCGTAGTATGGCTAATAATATGAGTTAGATTGATAATAATAATAGTAACAAGTATAGTAACTGTCGTTCTATCGATCATATAAGCATAATATGGCTAATAATATGAGTTAGATTGATAGTAATAAGAGTAATAAGTATAGTAATTGTAGTTCTATCGATCATATCTGCATAATATGGTTAATAATATGAGTTAGATTGATAGTAATAAGAGTAATAAGTATAGTAATTGTCGTCCTATCGATCATATAAGCATAATACGGCTAATAATATGAGTTAGAATGATAATAATAAGAGTCATAAGTATAGTGATTGTCGTTCTATCGATCATTTAAGCATCTTATGGCTAATAATATGAGTTAGATTGATAATAATAAGAGTAATGAGTATAGTTATTGTCGTTCTATCGATCGTATAAGCATAATATGGCTATTAATATGAGTTAGATTGATAATAATAAGAGTAATAAGTATAGTAATTGTCGATCTATCGATCATTTAAGCATAATATGGCTCATAATATGAGTTAGGTTGATAAAAATAAGAACAATAAGTACAGTAATTGTGGTTCTATCGATGATATAAGCATAATAAGGCTAATAACATGAGTTAGATTGATAATAATAAGAGTAATGAGTATAGTAATTGTCGTTCTATCGATCATATAAGCATAATATGGCTAATAATATGAGTTAGATTGATAATAATAAGAGTAATAAGTATAGTAATTGTAGTTCTATCGATCATATAAGCATAATATGCTTAATAATATGAGTTAGATTGATAATAATAAGAGTAATAAGTATAGTAATTGTCGTTCTATCGATCATATAAGCATAATATGGCTAAGAATATGAGTTAGATTGATAATAATGAGAGTAACGAGTATAGTAATTGTCGTTCTATCGATCATATAAGCATAGTATGGCTAATAATACGAGTTAGATTGATAATAGTGAGTGTAATGAGTATAGTAATTGTCGTTCTATCAAACACATAAGCATATTATGGCTAATAATATGAGTTAGATTGGTAATAATAAGTGTAATAAGTATAGTAATTGTCGTCCCTATCGATCATATCTGCATAATATGGCTAATAATATGAGTTAGATTGATGATAGTGCGTGTAATAAGTATAGTAATTGTCGTTCTATCGATCATATTAGCATAGTATGGTTAATAATATGTGTTAGATTGATAATAATAAGAGTAATAAGTATAGTAATTGTCGTTCTATCGATCATATAAGCATAATATGGCTAAGAATATGAGTTAGATTGATAAAAATAGGAGTAATAAGTATAGTAATTGTCGTCCTATCGATCATATCTGCATAATATGGTTAATAATATGAGTTAGATTGATGATAATAAGTGTAATAAGTATAGTAATTGTCGTCCTATCGATCATATCTGCATAATATGGCTAAAATATGAGTTAGATTGATAATAATAAGAGTAATAAGTATAGTAATTGTCGTTCTATCGATCATATTTGCATAATATGGTTAATAATATGAGTTAGATTGATAGTAATAAGAGTAATAAGTATAGTAATTGTCGTTCTATCGATCATATAAGCATAGTATGGCTAATAATACGAGTTAGATTGATAATAGTGAGTGTAATGAGTATAGTAATTGTCGTTCTATCAAACACATAAGCATATTATGGCTAATAATATGAGTTAGATTGGTAATAATAAGTGTAATAAGTATAGTAATTGTCGTCCTATCGATCATATCTGCATAATATGGCTAATAATATGAGTTAGATTGATAACAGTGAGTGTAATAAGTATAGTAATTGTCGTTCTGTCGATCATATAAGCATAATATGGCCAATAATATGAGTTAGAATGATAATAATAAGAGTAATAAGTATAGTGATTGTCGTTCTATCGATCATTTAAGCATCTTATGGCTAATAATATGAGTTAGGTTGATAAAAATAAGAACAATAAGTACAGTAATTGTGGTTCTATCGATGATATAAGCATAATAAGGCTAATAACATGAGTTAGATTGATAATAATAAGAGTAATGAGTATAGTAATTGTCGTTCTATCGATCATATAAGCATAATATGGCTAATAATATGAGTTAGATTGATAATAATAAGAGTAATAAGTATAGTAATTGTAGTTCTATCGATCATATAAGCATAATATGCTTAATAATATGAGTTAGATTGATAATAATAAGAGTAATAAGTATAGTAATTGTCGTTCTATCGATCATATTTGCATAATATGGTTAATAATATGAGTTAGATTGATAGTAATAAGAGTAATAAGTATAGTAATTGTCGTTCTATCGATCATATAAGCATAGTATGGCTAATAATACGAGTTAGATTGATAATAGTGAGTGTAATGAGTATAGTAATTGTCGTTCTATCAAACACATAAGCATATTATGGCTAATAATATGAGTTAGATTGGTAATAATAAGTGTAATAAGTATAGTAATTGTCGTCCTATCGATCATATCTGCATAATATGGCTAATAATATGAGTTAGATTGATAACAGTGAGTGTAATAAGTATAGTAATTGTCGTTCTGTCGATCATATAAGCATAATATGGCCAATAATATGAGTTAGAATGATAATAATAAGAGTAATAAGTATAGTGATTGTCGTTCTATCGATCATTTAAGCATCTTATGGCTAATAATATGAGTTAGATTGATAATAATAAGAGTAATAAGTATAGTAATTGACGTTCTATCGATCATATTTGCATAATATGGTTAATAATATGAGTTAGATTGATAACAGTGAGTGTAATAAGTATAGTAATTGTCGTTCTGTCGATCATATTAGCGTAGTATGGCTAATAATATGAGTTAGATTGATAATAATAATAGTAACAAGTATAGTAACTGTCGTTCTATCGATCATATAAGCATAATATGGCTAATAATATGAGTTAGATTGATAATAATAAAAGTAATAAGTATAGTAATTGTAGTTCTATCGATCATATCTGCATAATATGGTTAATAATATGAGTTAGATTGATAGTAATAAGAGTAATAAGTATAGTAATTCTAGTTCTATCGATCATATAAGCATAATATGGCTAATGATATGAGTTAGATTGATAATAATAAGAGTAATGGGTATAGTTATTGTCGTTCTATCGATCATATAAGCATAATATGGCTAATAATATGAGTTAGATTGATAATAATAAGAGTAATGAGTACAGTAATTGTGGTTCTATCGATCATATAAGCATAATATGGCTAATAATATGAGTTAGATTGATGATAGTGAGTGTAATAAGTATAGTAATTGTAGTTCTATCGATCATATAAGCATAATATGGCTAATAATGTGAGTTAGATTGATAATAGTGAGTGTAATAAGTATAGTAATTGTAGTTCTATTGCTCATATAAGCATAATATGGTTAATAATATGAGTTAGATTGATAATAATAGGAGTAATAAGTATAGAAATTGTAGTTCTATCGATCATATAAGCATAATGTGGCTAATAATATGAGTTAGATTGATAACAATAAGAGTAATAAGTATAGTAATTGTCGTCCTATCGATCATATAAGCATAATATGGCTAATAATATGAGTTAGAATGATAATAATAAGAGTAATAAGTATAGTGATTGTCGTTCTATCGATCATTTAAGCATCTTATGGCTAATAATATGAGTTAGATTGATAATAATAAGAGTAATAAGTATAGTAATTGTCGTTCTATCGATCATATTTGCATAATATGGTTAATAATATGAGTTAGATTGATAACAGTGAGTGTAATAAGTATAGTAATTGTCGTTCTGTCGATCATATAAGCGTAGTATGGCTAATAATATGAGTTAGATTGATAATAATAATAGTAACAAGTATAGTAACTGTCGTTCTATCGATCATATAAGCATAATATGGCTAATAATATGAGTTAGATTGATAATAATAAAAGTAATAAGTATAGTAATTGTAGTTCTATCGATCATATCTGCATAATATGGTTAATAATATGAGTTAGATTGATAGTAATAAGAGTAATAAGTATAGTAATTCTAGTTCTATCGATCATATAAGCATAATATGGCTAATGATATGAGTTAGATTGATAATAATAAGAGTAATGAGTATAGTTATTGTCGTTCTATCGATCATATAAGCATAATATGGCTAATAATATGAGTTAGATTGATAATAATAAGAGTAATGAGTATAGTTATTGTCGTTCTATCGATCATATAAGCATAATATGGCTAATAATATGAGTTAAATTCATAATAATAAGAGTAATAAGTATAGTACTTGTAGTTCTATTGCTCATATAAGCATAATATGGTTAATAATATGAGTTAGATTGATAATAATAAGAGTAATAAGTATAGTAATTGTCGATCTATCCATCATTTAAGCATAATATGGCTAATAATATGAGTTAGGTTGATAGAAATAAGAATAATAAGTACAGTAATTGTGGTTCTATCGATCATATAAGCATAATATGGCTAATAATATGAGTTAGATTGATGATAGTGAGTGTAATAAGTATAGTAATTGTAGTTCTATCGATCATATAAGCATAATATGGCTAATAATGTGAGTTAGATTGATAATAGTGAGTGTAATAAGTATAGTAATTGTAGTTCTATTGCTTATATAAGCATAATATGGTTAATAATATGAGTTAGATTGATAATAATAAGAGTAATAAGTATAGAAATTGTAGTTCTATCGATCATATAAGCATAATGTGGCCAATAATATGAATTAGGTTGATGAAAATAAGAATAATAAGTACTGTAATTGTGGTTCTATCGATCATATAAGCATAATATGGCTAATAATATGAGTTAGATTGATAATAATAAGAGTAATGAGTATAGTAGTTGTCGTTCTATCGATCATATAAGCATAATATGGCTAATAATATGAGTTAGATTGATAATAATAGGAGTAATAAGTATAGAAATTGTAGTTCTATCGAACATATAAGCATAATGTGGCTAATAATATGAGTTAGATTGATAACAATAAGAGTAATAAGTATAGTAATTGTCGTCCTATCGATCATATAAGCATAATATGGCTAATAATATGAGTTAGAATGATAATAATAAGAGTAATAAGTATAGTGATTGTCGTTCTATCGATCATTTAAGCATCTTATGGCTAATAATATGAGTTAGATTGATAATAATAAGAGTAATAAGTATAGTAATTGTCGTTCTATCGATCATATTTGCATAATATGGTTAATAATATGAGTTAGATTGATAACAGTGAGTGTAATAAGTATAGTAATTGTCGTTCTGTCGATCATATAAGCGTAGTATGGCTAATAATATGAGTTAGATTGATAATAATAATAGTAACAAGTATAGTAACTGTCGTTCTATCGATCATATAAGCATAATATGGCTAATAATATGAGTTAGATTGATAATAATAAGAGTAATAAGTATAGTAATTGTAGTTCTATCGATCATATCTGCATAATATGGTTAATAATATGAGTTAGATTGATAGTAATAAGAGTAATAAGTATAGTAGTTCTAGTTCTATCGATCATATAAGCATAATATGGCTAATGATATGAGTTAGATTGATAATAATAAGAGTAATGAGTATAGTGATTGTCGTTCTATCGATCATTTAAGCATCTTATGGCTAATAATATGAGTTAGATTGATAATAATAAGAGTAATAAGTATAGTAATTGTCGTTCTATCGATCATATTTGCATAATATGGTTAATAATATGAGTTAGATTGATAACAGTGAGTGTAATAAGTATAGTAATTGTCGTTCTGTCGATCATTTAAGCATCTTATGGCTAATAATATGAGTTAGATTGATAATAATAAGAGTAATGAGTATAGTTATAGTCGTTCTGTCGATCGTATAAGCATAATATGGCTATTAATATGAGTTAGATTGATAATAATAAGAGTAATAAGTATAGTAATTGTCGATCTATCGATCATTTAAGCATAATATGGCTAATAATATGAGTTAGATTGATAATAATAAGAGTAATAAGTATAGAAATTGTAGTTCTATCGATCATATAAGCATAATATGGCTAATAATATGAGTTAGATTGATAACAATAAGAGTAATAAGTATAGTAATTGTCGTCCTACCGATCATATAAGCATAATATGGCTAATAATATGAGTTAGATTGATAATAATAAGAGTAATAAGTATAGTAATTGTAGTTCTATCGATCATATAAGCATAATATGCTTAATAATATGAGTTAGATTGATGATAGTGAGTGTAATAAGTATAGTAATTGTCGTTCTATCGATCATATAAGCATAATATGGCTAAGAATATGAGTTAGATTGATAATAATGAGTGTAACGAGTATAGTAATTGTCGTTCTATCAATCATATAAGCATTGTATGGCTAATAATACGAGTTAGATTGATAATAGTGAGTGTAATAAGTATAGTAAATGTAGTTCTATTGCTCATATAAGCATAATATGGTTAATAATATGAGTTTGATTGATAATAATAAGAGTAATAGGTATAGTAATTGTCTATCTATCGATCATTTAAGCATAATATGGCTAATAATATGAGTTAGGTTGATAAAAATAAGAACAAGAAGTATAGTAATTGTCGTTCTATCGATCATATAAGCATAATATGGCTAATAATATGAGTTAGATTGATAATAGTGAGTGTAATGAGTATAGTAATTGTCGTTCTATCAAGCACATAAGCATATTATGGCTAATAATATGAGTTAGATTGGTAATAATAAGTGTAATAAGTATAGTAATTGTCGTCCTATCGATCATATCTGCATAATATGGCTAATAATATGAGTTAGATTGATGATAGTGCGTGTAATAAGTATAGTAATTGTCGTTCTATCGATCATATTAGCATAGTATGGTTAATAATATGTGTTAGATTGATAATAATAAGAGTAATAAGTATAGTAATTGTCGTTCTATCGATCATATAAGCATAATATGGCTAAGAATATGAGTTAGATTGATAAAAATAAGAGTAATAAGTATAGTAATTGTCGTCCTATCGATCATATCTGCATAATATGGTTAATAATATGAGTTAGATTGATGATAATAAGTGTAATAAGTGTAGTAATTGTCGTCCTATCGATCATATCTGCATAATATGGTTAATAATATGAGTTAGATTGATAAAAATAAGAATAATAAGTAGAGTAATTGTCGTGCTATCGATCATATCTGCATAACATGGTTAATAATACGAGTTAGATTGATTATAGTGAGTGTAATAAGTATAGTAATTGTCGTTCTATCGGTCATTTTAGCATAATATGGCTAATAATATGAGTTAAATTCATAATAATAAGAGTAATAAGTATAGTACTTGTAGTTCTATTGCTCATATAAGCATAATATGGTTAATAATATGAGTTAGATTGATAATAATAAGAGTAATAAGTATAGTAATTGTCGATCTATCCATCATTTAAGCATAATATGGCTAATAATATGAGTTAGGTTGATAGAAATAAGAATAATAAGTACAGTAATTGTGGTTCTATCGATCATATAAGCATAATACGGCTAATAATATGAGTTAGATTGATAATAATAATAAGAGTAATGAGTATAGTAATTGTAGTTCTATCGATCATATCTGCATAATATGGTTAATAATATGAGTTAGATTGATAATAATAAGAGTAATAAGTATAGTAATTCTAGTTCTATCGATCATATAAGCATAATATGGCTAATGATATGAGTTAGATTGATAATAATAAGAGTAATGAGTATAGTTATTGTCGTTCTATCGATCATATAGGCATAATATGGCTAATAATATGAGTTAGATATATAATAATAAGAGTAATAAGTATAGTAATTGTAGTTCTATTGCTCATATAAGCATAATATGGTTAATAATATGAGTTAGATTGATAATAATAAGAGTAATAAGTATAGAAATTGTAGTTCTATCGATCATATAAGCATAATGTGGCCAATAATATGAATTAGGTTGATAAAAATAAGAATAATAAGTACAGTAATTGTGGTTCTATCGATCATATAAGCATAATATGGCTAATAATATGAGTTAAATTGATAATAATAAGAGTAATGAGTATAGTAATTGTCGTTCTATCGATCATATAAGCATAATATGGCTAATAATATGAGTTAGATTGATAATAATAGGAGTAATAAGTATAGAAATTGTAGTTCTATCGATCATATAAGCATAATGTGGCTAATAATATGAGTTAGATTGATAACAATAAGAGTAATAAGTATAGTAATTGTCGTCCTATCGATCATATAAGCATAATATGGCTAATAATATGAGTTAGAATGATAATAATAAGAGTCATAAGTATAGTGATTGTCGTTCTATCGATCATTTAAGCATCTTATGGCTAATAATATGAGTTAGATTGATAATAATAAGAGTAATAAGTATAGTAATTGTCGTTCTATCGATCATATTTGCATAATATGGTTAATAATATGAGTTAGATTGATAACAGTGAGTGTAATAAGTATAGTAATTGTCGTTCTGTCGATCATATAAGCGTAGTATGGCTAATAATATGAGTTAGATTGATAATAATAATAGTAACAAGTATAGTAACTGTCGTTCTATCGATCATATAAGCATAATATGGCTAATAATATGAGTTAGATTGATAGTAATAAGAGTAATAAGTATAGTAATTGTAGTTCTATCGATCATATCTGCATAATATGGTTAATAATATGAGTTAGATTGATAGTAATAAGAGTAATAAGTATAGTAATTGTCGTTCTAGCGATCATATAAGCATAGTATGGCTAATAATACGAGTTAGATTGATAATAGTGAGTGTAATGAGTATAGTAATTGTCGTTCTATCAAACACATAAGCATATTATGGCTAATAATATGAGTTAGATTGGTAATAATAAGTGTAATAAGTATAGTAATTGTCGTCCTATCGATCATATCTGCATAATATGGCTAATAATATGAGTTAGATTGATAACAGTGAGTGTAATAAGTATAGTAATTGTCGTTCTGTCGATCATATAAGCATAATATGGCCAATAATATGAGTTAGAATGATAATAATAAGAGTAATAAGTATAGTGATTGTCGTTCTATCGATCATTTAAGCATCTTATGGCTAATAATATGAGTTAGATTGATAATAATAAGAGTAATGAGTATAGTTATTGTCGTTCTATCGATCGTATAAGCATAATATGGCTATTAATATGAGTTAGATTGATAATAATAAGAGTAATAAGTATAGTAATTGTCGATCTATCGATCATTTAAGCATAATATGGCTCATAATATGAGTTAGGTTGATAAAAATAAGAACAATAAGTACAGTAATTGTGGTTCTATCGATGATATAAGCATAATAAGGCTAATAACATGAGTTAGATTGATAATAATAAGAGTAATGAGTATAGTAATTGTCGTTCTATCGATCATATAAGCATAATATGGCTAATAATATGAGTTAGATTGATAATAATAAGAGTAATAAGTATAGTAATTGTAGTTCTATCGATCATATAAGCATAATATGCTTAATAATATGAGTTAGATTGATAATAATAAGAGTAATAAGTATAGTAATTGTCGTTCTATCGATCATATAAGCATAATATGGCTAAGAATATGAGTTAGATTGATAATAATGAGAGTAACGAGTATAGTAACTGTCGTTCTATCGATCATATAAGCATAGTATGGCTAATAATACGAGTTAGATTGATAATAGTGAGTGTAATGAGTATAGTAATTGTCGTTCTATCAAACACATAAGCATATTATGGCTAATAATATGAGTTAGATTGATGATAGTGCGTGTAATAAGTATAGTAATTGTCGTTCTATCGATCATATTAGCATAGTATGGTTAATAATATGTGTTAGATTGATAATAATAAGAGTAATAAGTATAGTAATTGTCGTTCTATCGATCATATAAGCATAATATGGCTAAGAATATGAGTTAGATTGATAAAAATAGGAGTAATAAGTATAGTAATTGTCGTCCTATCGATCATATCTGCATAATATGGTTAATAATATGAGTTAGATTGATGATAATAAGTGTAATAAGTATAGTAATTGTCGTCCTATCGATCATATCTGCATAATATGGCTAATAATATGAGTTAGATTGATAATAATAAGAGTAATAAGTATAGTAATTGTCGTTCTATCGATCATATTTGCATAATATGGTTAATAATATGAGTTAGATTGATAGTAATAAGAGTAATAAGTATAGTAATTGTCGTTCTATCGATCATATAAGCATAGTATGGCTAATAATACGAGTTAGATTGATAATAGTGAGTGTAATGAGTATAGTAATTGTCGTTCTATCAAACACATAAGCATATTATGGCTAATAATATGAGTTAGATTGGTAATAATAAGTGTAATAAGTATAGTAATTGTCGTCCTATCGATCATATCTGCATAATATGGCTAATAATATGAGTTAGATTGATAACAGTGAGTGTAATAAGTATAGTAATTGTCGTTCTGTCGATCATATAAGCATAATATGGCCAATAATATGAGTTAGAATGATAATAATAAGAGTAATAAGTATAGTGATTGTCGTTCTATCGATCATTTAAGCATCTTATGGCTAATAATATGAGTTAGGTTGATAAAAATAAGAACAATAAGTACAGTAATTGTGGTTCTATCGATGATATAAGCATAATAAGGCTAATAACATGAGTTAGATTGATAATAATAAGAGTAATGAGTATAGTAATTGTCGTTCTATCGATCATATAAGCATAATATGGCTAATAATATGAGTTAGATTGATAATAATAAGAGTAATAAGTATAGTAATTGTAGTTCTATCGATCATATAAGCATAATATGCTTAATAATATGAGTTAGATTGATAATAATAAGAGTAATAAGTATAGTAATTGTCGTTCTATCGATCATATAAGCATAATATGGCTAAGAATATGAGTTAGATTGATAATAATAAGAGTAATAAGTATAGAAATTGTAGTTCTATCGATCATATAAGCATAATATGGCTAATAATATGAGTTAGATTGATAACAATAAGAGTAATAAGTATAGTAATTGTCGTCCTACCGATTATATAAGCATAATATGGCTAATAATATGAGTTAGATTGATAATAATAAGAGTAATAAGTATAGTAATTGTAGTTCTATCGATCATATAAGCATAATATGCTTAATAATATGAGTTAGATTGATGATAGTGAGTGTAATAAGTATAGTAATTGTCGTTCTATCGATCATATAAGCATAATATGGCTAAGAATATGAGTTAGATTGATAATAATGAGTGTAACGAGTATAGTAATTGTCGTTCTATCAATCATATAAGCATTGTATGGCTAATAATACGAGCTAGATTGATAATAGTGAGTGTAATAAGTATAGTAAATGTAGTTCTATTGCTCATATAAGCATAATATGGTTAATAATATGAGTTTGATTGATAATAATAAGAGTAATAGGTATAGTAATTGTAGTTCTATCGATCATATAAGCATAATATGCTTAATAATATGAGTTAGATTGATAATAATAAGAGTAATAAGTATAGTAATTGTCGTTCTATCGATCATATAAGCATAATATGGCTAAGAATATGAGTTAGATTGATAATAATGAGAGTAACGAGTATAGTAATTGTCGTTCTATCGATCATATAAGCATAGTATGGCTAATAATACGAGTTAGATTGATAATAGTGAGTGTAATGAGTATAGTAATTGTCGTTCTATCAAACACATAAGCATATTATGGCTAATAATATGAGTTAGATTGGTAATAATAAGTGTAATAAGTATAGTAATTGTCGTCCTATCGATCATATCTGCATAATATGGCTAATAATATGAGTTAGATTGATGATAGTGCGTGTAATAAGTATAGTAATTGTCGTTCTATCGATCATATTAGCATAGTATGGATAATAATATGTGTTAGATTGATAATAATAAGAGTAATAAGTATAGTAATTGTCGTTCTATCGATCATATAAGCATAATATGGCTAAGAATATGAGTTAGATTGATAAAAATAGGAGTAATAAGTATAGTAATTGTCGTCCTATCGATCATATCTGCATAATATGGTTAATAATATGAGTTAGATTGATGATAATAAGTGTAATAAGTATAGTAATTGTCGTCCTATCGATCATATCTGCATAATATGGTTAATAATATGAGTTAGATTGATACAAATAAGAATAATAAGTAGAGTAATTGTCGTCCTATCGATCATATCTGCATAATATGGTTAATAATATGAGTTAGATTGATTATAGTGAGTGTAATAAGTATAGTAATTGTCGTTCTATCGGTCATTTTAGCATAATATGGCTAATAATATGAGTTAAATTCATAATAATAAGAGTAATAAGTATAGTACTTGTAGTTCTATTGCTCATATAAGCATAATATGGTTAATAATATGAGTTAGATTGATAATAATAAGAGTAATAAGTATAGTAATTGTCGATCTATCGATCATATTTGCATAATATGGTTAATAATATGAGTTAGATTGATAACAGTGAGTGTAATAAGTATAGTAATTGTCGTTCTGTCGATCATATAAGCGTAGTATGGCTAATAATATGAGTTAGATTGATAATAATAATAGTAACAAGTATAGTAACTGTCGTTCTATCGATCATATAAGCATAATATGGCTAATAATATGAGTTAGATTGATAATAATAAGAGTAATAAGTATAGTAATTGTAGTTCTATCGATCATATCTGCATAATATGGTTAATAATATGAGTTAGATTGATAGTAATAAGAGTAATAAGTATAGTAGTTCTAGTTCTATCGATCATATAAGCATAATATGGCTAATGATATGAGTTAGATTGATAATAATAAGAGTAATGAGTATAGTGATTGTCGTTCTATCGATCATTTAAGCATCTTATGGCTAATAATATGAGTTAGATTGATAATAATAAGAGTAATAAGTATAGTAATTGTCGTTCTATCGATCATATTTGCATAATATGGTTAATAATATGAGTTAGATTGATAGTAATAAGAGTAATAAGTATAGTAATTCTAGTTCTATCGATCATATAAGCATAATATGGCTAATGATATGAGTTAGATTGATAATAATAAGAGTAATGAGTATAGTTATTGTCGTTCTATCGATCATATAAGCATAATATGGCTAATAATATGAGTTAGATTGATAATAATAAGAGTAATGAGTATAGTTATTGTCGTTCTATCGATCATATAAGCATAATATGGCTAATAATATGAGTTAAATTCATAATAATAAGAGTAATAAGTATAGTACTTGTAGTTCTATTGCTCATATAAGCATAATATGGTTAATAATATGAGTTAGATTGATAATAATAAGAGTAATAAGTATAGTAATTGTCGATCTATCCATCATTTAAGCATAATATGGCTAATAATATGAGTTAGGTTGATAGAAATAAGAATAATAAGTACAGTAATTGTGGTTCTATCGATCATATAAGCATAATATGGCTAATAATATGAGTTAGATTGATGATAGTGAGTGTAATAAGTATAGTAATTGTAGTTCTATCGATCATATAAGCATAATATGGCTAATAATGTGAGTTAGATTGATAATAGTGAGTGTAATAAGTATAGTAATTGTAGTTCTATTGCTCATATAAGCATAATATGGTTAATAATATGAGTTAGATTGATAATAATAAGAGTAATAAGTATAGAAATTGTAGTTCTATCGATCATATAAGCATAATGTGGCCAATAATATGAATTAGGTTCATAAAAATAAGAATAATAAGTACTGTAATTGTGGTTCTATCGATCATATAAGCATAATATGGCTAATAATATGAGTTAGATTGATAATAATAAGAGTAATGAGTATAGTAGTTGTCGTTCTATCGATCATATAAGCATAATATGGCTAATAATATGAGTTAGATTGATAATAATAGGAGTAATAAGTATAGAAATTGTAGTTCTATCGATCATATAAGCATAATGTGGCTAATAATATGAGTTAGATTGATAACAATAAGAGTAATAAGTATAGTAATTGTCGTCCTATCGATCATATAAGCATAATATGGCTAATAATATGAGTTAGAATGATAATAATAAGAGTAATAAGTATAGTGATTGTCGTTCTATCGATCATTTAAGCATCTTATGGCTAATAATATGAGTTAGATTGATAATAATAAGAGTAATAAGTATAGTAATTGTCGTTCTATCGATCATATTTGCATAATATGGTTAATAATATGAGTTAGATTGATAACAGTGAGTGTAATAAGTATAGTAATTGTCGTTCTGTCGATCATATAAGCGTAGTATGGCTAATAATATGAGTTAGATTGATAATAATAATAGTAACAAGTATAGTAACTGTCGTTCTATCCATCATATAAGCATAATATGGCTAATAATATGAGTTAGATTGATAATATTAAGAGTAATAAGTATAGTAATTGTAGTTCTATCGATCATATCTGCATAATATGGTTAATAATATGAGTTAGATTGATAGTAATAAGAGTAATAAGTATAGTAGTTCTAGTTCTATCGATCATATAAGCATAATATGGCTAATGATATGAGTTAGATTGATAACAATAAGAGTAATGAGTATAGTGATTGTCGTTCTATCGATCATTTAAGCATCTTATGGCTAATAATATGAGTTAGATTGATAATAATAAGAGTAATAAGTATAGTAATTGTCGTTCTATCGATCATATTTGCATAATATGGTTAATAATATGAGTTAGATTGATAACAGTGAGTGTAATAAGTATAGTAATTGTCGTTCTGTCGATCATATAAGCATAATATGGCCAATAATATGAGTTAGAATGATAATAATAAGAGTAATAAGTATAGTGATTGTCGTTCTATCGATCATTTAAGCATCTTATGGCTAATAATATGAGTTAGATTCATAATAATAAGAGTAATGAGTATAGTTATTGTCGTTCTATCGATCGTATAAGCATAATATGGCTATTAATATGAGTTAGATTGATAATAATAAGAGTAATAAGTATAGTAATTGTCGATCTATCGATCATTTAAGCATAATATGGCTCATAATATGAGTTAGGTTGATAAAAATAAGAACAATAAGTACAGTAATTGTGGTTCTATCGATGATATAAGCATAATAAGGCTAATAACATGCGTTAGATTGATAATAATAAGAGTAATGAGTATAGTAATTGTCGTTCTATCGATCATATAAGCATAATATGGCTAATAATATGAGTTAGATTGATAATAATAAGAGTAATAAGTATAGTAATTGTAGTTCTATCGATCATATAAGCATAATATGCTTAATAATATGAGTTAGATTGATAATAATAAGAGTAATAAGTATAGTAATTGTCGTTCTATCGATCATATAAGCATAATATGGCTAAGAATATGAGTTAGATTGATAATAATGAGAGTAACGAGTATAGTAATTGTCGTTCTATCGATCATATAAGCATAGTATGGCTAATAATACGAGTTAGATTGATAATAGTGAGTGCAATGAGTATAGTAATTGTCGTTCTATCAAACACATAAGCATATTATGGCGAATAATATGAGTTAGATTGGTAATAATAAGTGTAATAAGTATAGTAATTGTCGTCCTATCGATCATATCTGCATAATATGGCTAATAATATGAGTTAGATTGATGATAGTGCGTGTAATAAGTATAGTAATTGTCGTTCTATCGATCATATTAGCATAGTATGGTTAATAATATGTGTTAGATTGATAATAATAAGAGTAATAAGTATAGTAATTGTCGTTCTATCGATCATATAAGCATAATATGGCTAAGAATATGAGTTAGATTGATAAAAATAGGAGTAATAAGTATAGTAATTGTCGTCCTATCGATCATATCTGCATAATATGGTTAATAATATGAGTTAGATTGATGATAATAAGTGTAATAAGTATAGTAATTGTCGTCCTATCGATCATATCTGCATAATATGGTTAATAATATGAGTTAGATTGATACAAATAAGAATAATAAGTAGAGTAATTGTCGTCCTATCGATCATATCTGCATAATATGGTTAATAATATGAGTTAGATTGATTATAGTGAGTGTAATAAGTATAGTAATTGTCGTTCTATCGGTCATTTTAGCATAATATGGCTAATAATATGAGTTAAATTCATAATAATAAGAGTAATAAGTATAGTACTTGTAGTTCTATTGCTCATATAAGCATAATATGGTTAATAATATGAGTTAGATTGATAATAATAAGAGTAATAAGTATAGTAATTGTCGATCTATCGATCATATTTGCATAATATGGTTAATAATATGAGTTAGATTGATAACAGTGAGTGTAATAAGTATAGTAATTGTCGTTCTGTCGATCATATAAGCGTAGTATGGCTAATAATATGAGTTAGATTGATAATAATAATAGTAACAAGTATAGTAACTGTCGTTCTATCGATCATATAAGCATAATATGGCTAATAATATGAGTTAGATTGATAATAATAAGAGTAATAAGTATAGTAATTGTCGTTCTATCGATCATATTTGCATAATATGGTTAATAATATGAGTTAGATTGATAGTAATAAGAGTAATAAGTATAGTAATTGTCGTTCTATCGATCATATAAGCATAGTATGGCTAATAATACGAGTTAGATTGATAATAGTGAGTGTAATGAGTATAGTAATTGTCGTTCTATCAAACACATAAGCATATTATGGCTAATAATATGAGTTAGATTGGTAATAATAAGTGTAATAAGTATAGTAATTGTCGTCCTATCGATCATATCTGCATAATATGGCTAATAATATGAGTTAGATTGATAACAGTGAGTGTAATAAGTATAGTAATTGTCGTTCTGTCGATCATATAAGCATAATATGGCCAATAATATGAGTTAGAATGATAATAATAAGAGTAATAAGTATAGTGATTGTCGTTCTATCGATCATTTAAGCATCTTATGGCTAATAATATGAGTTAGGTTGATAAAAATAAGAACAATAAGTACAGTAATTGTGGTTCTATCGATGATATAAGCATAATAAGGCTAATAACATGAGTTAGATTGATAATAATAAGAGTAATGAGTATAGTAATTGTCGTTCTATCGATCATATAAGCATAATATGGCTAATAATATGAGTTAGATTGATAATAATAAGAGTAATAAGTATAGTAATTGTAGTTCTATCGATCATATAAGCATAATATGCTTAATAATATGAGTTAGATTGATAATAATAAGAGTAATAAGTATAGTAATTGTCGTTCTATCGATCATATAAGCATAATATGGCTAAGAATATGAGTTAGATTGATAATAATAAGAGTAATAAGTATAGAAATTGTAGTTCTATCGATCATATAAGCATAATATGGCTAATAATATGAGTTAGATTGATAACAATAAGAGTAATAAGTATAGTAATTGTCGTCCTACCGATTATATAAGCATAATATGGCTAATAATATGAGTTAGATTGATAATAATAAGAGTAATAAGTATAGTAATTGTAGTTCTATCGATCATATAAGCATAATATGCTTAATAATATGAGTTAGATTGATGATAGTGAGTGTAATAAGTATAGTAATTGTCGTTCTATCGATCATATAAGCATAATATGGCTAAGAATATGAGTTAGATTGATAATAATGAGTGTAACGAGTATAGTAATTGTCGTTCTATCAATCATATAAGCATTGTATGGCTAATAATACGAGTTAGATTGATAATAGTGAGTGTAATAAGTATAGTAAATGTAGTTCTATTGCTCATATAAGCATAATATGGTTAATAATATGAGTTTGATTGATAATAATAAGAGTAATAGGTATAGTAATTGTAGTTCTATCGATCATATAAGCATAATATGCTTAATAATATGAGTTAGATTGATAATAATAAGAGTAATAAGTATAGTAATTGTCGTTCTATCGATCATATAAGCATAATATGGCTAAGAATATGAGTTAGATTGATAATAATGAGAGTAACGAGTATAGTAATTGTCGTTCTATCGATCATATAAGCATAGTATGGCTAATAATACGAGTTAGATTGATAATAGTGAGTGTAATGAGTATAGTAATTGTCGTTCTATCAAACACATAAGCATATTATGGCTAATAATATGAGTTAGATTGGTAATAATAAGTGTAATAAGTATAGTAATTGTCGTCCTATCGATCATATCTGCATAATATGGCTAATAATATGAGTTAGATTGATGATAGTGCGTGTAATAAGTATAGTAATTGTCGTTCTATCGATCATATTAGCATAGTATGGATAATAATATGTGTTAGATTGATAATAATAAGAGTAATAAGTATAGTAATTGTCGTTCTATCGATCATATAAGCATAATATGGCTAAGAATATGAGTTAGATTGATAAAAATAGGAGTAATAAGTATAGTAATTGTCGTCCTATCGATCATATCTGCATAATATGGTTAATAATATGAGTTAGATTGATGATAATAAGTGTAATAAGTATAGTAATTGTCGTCCTATCGATCATATCTGCATAATATGGTTAATAATATGAGTTAGATTGATACAAATAAGAATAATAAGTAGAGTAATTGTCGTCCTATCGATCATATCTGCATAATATGGTTAATAATATGAGTTAGATTGATTATAGTGAGTGTAATAAGTATAGTAATTGTCGTTCTATCGGTCATTTTAGCATAATATGGCTAATAATATGAGTTAAATTCATAATAATAAGAGTAATAAGTATAGTACTTGTAGTTCTATTGCTCATATAAGCATAATATGGTTAATAATATGAGTTAGATTGATAATAATAAGAGTAATAAGTATAGTAATTGTCGATCTATCGATCATATTTGCATAATATGGTTAATAATATGAGTTAGATTGATAACAGTGAGTGTAATAAGTATAGTAATTGTCGTTCTGTCGATCATATAAGCGTAGTATGGCTAATAATATGAGTTAGATTGATAATAATAATAGTAACAAGTATAGTAACTGTCGTTCTATCGATCATATAAGCATAATATGGCTAATAATATGAGTTAGATTGATAATAATAAGAGTAATAAGTATAGTAATTGTAGTTCTATCGATCATATCTGCATAATATGGTTAATAATATGAGTTAGATTGATAGTAATAAGAGTAATAAGTATAGTAGTTCTAGTTCTATCGATCATATAAGCATAATATGGCTAATGATATGAGTTAGATTGATAATAATAAGAGTAATGAGTATAGTGATTGTCGTTCTATCGATCATTTAAGCATCTTATGGCTAATAATATGAGTTAGATTGATAATAATAAGAGTAATAAGTATAGTAATTGTCGTTCTATCGATCATATTTGCATAATATGGTTAATAATATGAGTTAGATTGATAGTAATAAGAGTAATAAGTATAGTAATTCTAGTTCTATCGATCATATAAGCATAATATGGCTAATGATATGAGTTAGATTGATAATAATAAGAGTAATGAGTATAGTTATTGTCGTTCTATCGATCATATAAGCATAATATGGCTAATAATATGAGTTAGATTGATAATAATAAGAGTAATGAGTATAGTTATTGTCGTTCTATCGATCATATAAGCATAATATGGCTAATAATATGAGTTAAATTCATAATAATAAGAGTAATAAGTATAGTACTTGTAGTTCTATTGCTCATATAAGCATAATATGGTTAATAATATGAGTTAGATTGATAATAATAAGAGTAATAAGTATAGTAATTGTCGATCTATCCATCATTTAAGCATAATATGGCTAATAATATGAGTTAGGTTGATAGAAATAAGAATAATAAGTACAGTAATTGTGGTTCTATCGATCATATAAGCATAATATGGCTAATAATATGAGTTAGATTGATGATAGTGAGTGTAATAAGTATAGTAATTGTAGTTCTATCGATCATATAAGCATAATATGGCTAATAATGTGAGTTAGATTGATAATAGTGAGTGTAATAAGTATAGTAATTGTAGTTCTATTGCTCATATAAGCATAATATGGTTAATAATATGAGTTAGATTGATAATAATAAGAGTAATAAGTATAGAAATTGTAGTTCTATCGATCATATAAGCATAATGTGGCCAATAATATGAATTAGGTTCATAAAAATAAGAATAATAAGTACTGTAATTGTGGTTCTATCGATCATATAAGCATAATATGGCTAATAATATGAGTTAGATTGATAATAATAAGAGTAATGAGTATAGTAGTTGTCGTTCTATCGATCATATAAGCATAATATGGCTAATAATATGAGTTAGATTGATAATAATAGGAGTAATAAGTATAGAAATTGTAGTTCTATCGATCATATAAGCATAATGTGGCTAATAATATGAGTTAGATTGATAACAATAAGAGTAATAAGTATAGTAATTGTCGTCCTATCGATCATATAAGCATAATATGGCTAATAATATGAGTTAGAATGATAATAATAAGAGTAATAAGTATAGTGATTGTCGTTCTATCGATCATTTAAGCATCTTATGGCTAATAATATGAGTTAGATTGATAATAATAAGAGTAATAAGTATAGTAATTGTCGTTCTATCGATCATATTTGCATAATATGGTTAATAATATGAGTTAGATTGATAACAGTGAGTGTAATAAGTATAGTAATTGTCGTTCTGTCGATCATATAAGCGTAGTATGGCTAATAATATGAGTTAGATTGATAATAATAATAGTAACAAGTATAGTAACTGTCGTTCTATCCATCATATAAGCATAATATGGCTAATAATATGAGTTAGATTGATAATATTAAGAGTAATAAGTATAGTAATTGTAGTTCTATCGATCATATCTGCATAATATGGTTAATAATATGAGTTAGATTGATAGTAATAAGAGTAATAAGTATAGTAGTTCTAGTTCTATCGATCATATAAGCATAATATGGCTAATGATATGAGTTAGATTGATAACAATAAGAGTAATGAGTATAGTGATTGTCGTTCTATCGATCATTTAAGCATCTTATGGCTAATAATATGAGTTAGATTGATAATAATAAGAGTAATAAGTATAGTAATTGTCGTTCTATCGATCATATTTGCATAATATGGTTAATAATATGAGTTAGATTGATAACAGTGAGTGTAATAAGTATAGTAATTGTCGTTCTGTCGATCATATAAGCATAATATGGCCAATAATATGAGTTAGAATGATAATAATAAGAGTAATAAGTATAGTGATTGTCGTTCTATCGATCATTTAAGCATCTTATGGCTAATAATATGAGTTAGATTCATAATAATAAGAGTAATGAGTATAGTTATTGTCGTTCTATCGATCGTATAAGCATAATATGGCTATTAATATGAGTTAGATTGATAATAATAAGAGTAATAAGTATAGTAATTGTCGATCTATCGATCATTTAAGCATAATATGGCTCATAATATGAGTTAGGTTGATAAAAATAAGAACAATAAGTACAGTAATTGTGGTTCTATCGATGATATAAGCATAATAAGGCTAATAACATGCGTTAGATTGATAATAATAAGAGTAATGAGTATAGTAATTGTCGTTCTATCGATCATATAAGCATAATATGGCTAATAATATGAGTTAGATTGATAATAATAAGAGTAATAAGTATAGTAATTGTAGTTCTATCGATCATATAAGCATAATATGCTTAATAATATGAGTTAGATTGATAATAATAAGAGTAATAAGTATAGTAATTGTCGTTCTATCGATCATATAAGCATAATATGGCTAAGAATATGAGTTAGATTGATAATAATGAGAGTAACGAGTATAGTAATTGTCGTTCTATCGATCATATAAGCATAGTATGGCTAATAATACGAGTTAGATTGATAATAGTGAGTGCAATGAGTATAGTAATTGTCGTTCTATCAAACACATAAGCATATTATGGCGAATAATATGAGTTAGATTGGTAATAATAAGTGTAATAAGTATAGTAATTGTCGTCCTATCGATCATATCTGCATAATATGGCTAATAATATGAGTTAGATTGATGATAGTGCGTGTAATAAGTATAGTAATTGTCGTTCTATCGATCATATTAGCATAGTATGGTTAATAATATGTGTTAGATTGATAATAATAAGAGTAATAAGTATAGTAATTGTCGTTCTATCGATCATATAAGCATAATATGGCTAAGAATATGAGTTAGATTGATAAAAATAGGAGTAATAAGTATAGTAATTGTCGTCCTATCGATCATATCTGCATAATATGGTTAATAATATGAGTTAGATTGATGATAATAAGTGTAATAAGTATAGTAATTGTCGTCCTATCGATCATATCTGCATAATATGGTTAATAATATGAGTTAGATTGATACAAATAAGAATAATAAGTAGAGTAATTGTCGTCCTATCGATCATATCTGCATAATATGGTTAATAATATGAGTTAGATTGATTATAGTGAGTGTAATAAGTATAGTAATTGTCGTTCTATCGGTCATTTTAGCATAATATGGCTAATAATATGAGTTAAATTCATAATAATAAGAGTAATAAGTATAGTACTTGTAGTTCTATTGCTCATATAAGCATAATATGGTTAATAATATGAGTTAGATTGATAATAATAAGAGTAATAAGTATAGTAATTGTCGATCTATCGATCATATTTGCATAATATGGTTAATAATATGAGTTAGATTGATAACAGTGAGTGTAATAAGTATAGTAATTGTCGTTCTGTCGATCATATAAGCGTAGTATGGCTAATAATATGAGTTAGATTGATAATAATAATAGTAACAAGTATAGTAACTGTCGTTCTATCGATCATATAAGCATAATATGGCTAATAATATGAGTTAGATTGATAATAATAAGAGTAATAAGTATAGTAATTGTAGTTCTATCGATCATATCTGCATAATATGGTTAATAATATGAGTTAGATTGATAGTAATAAGAGTAATAAGTATAGTAGTTCTAGTTCTATCGATCATATAAGCATAATATGGCTAATGATATGAGTTAGATTGATAATAATAAGAGTAATGAGTATAGTGATTGTCGTTCTATCGATCATTTAAGCATCTTATGGCTAATAATATGAGTTAGATTGATAATAATAAGAGTAATAAGTATAGTAATTGTCGTTCTATCGATCATATTTGCATAATATGGTTAATAATATGAGTTAGATTGATAGTAATAAGAGTAATAAGTATAGTAATTCTAGTTCTATCGATCATATAAGCATAATATGGCTAATGATATGAGTTAGATTGATAATAATAAGAGTAATGAGTATAGTTATTGTCGTTCTATCGATCATATAAGCATAATATGGCTAATAATATGAGTTAGATTGATAATAATAAGAGTAATGAGTATAGTTATTGTCGTTCTATCGATCATATAAGCATAATATGGCTAATAATATGAGTTAAATTCATAATAATAAGAGTAATAAGTATAGTACTTGTAGTTCTATTGCTCATATAAGCATAATATGGTTAATAATATGAGTTAGATTGATAATAATAAGAGTAATAAGTATAGTAATTGTCGATCTATCCATCATTTAAGCATAATATGGCTAATAATATGAGTTAGGTTGATAGAAATAAGAATAATAAGTACAGTAATTGTGGTTCTATCGATCATATAAGCATAATATGGCTAATAATATGAGTTAGATTGATGATAGTGAGTGTAATAAGTATAGTAATTGTAGTTCTATCGATCATATAAGCATAATATGGCTAATAATATGAGTTAGAATGATAATAATAAGAGTAATAAGTATAGTGATTGTCGTTCTATCGATCATTTAAGCATCTTATGGCTAATAATATGAGTTAGATTGATAATAATAAGAGTAATAAGTATAGTAATTGTCGTTCTATCGATCATATTTGCATAATATGGTTAATAATATGAGTTAGATTGATAACAGTGAGTGTAATAAGTATAGTAATTGTCGTTCTGTCGATCATATAAGCGTAGTATGGCTAATAATATGAGTTAGATTGATAATAATAATAGTAACAAGTATAGTAACTGTCGTTCTATCCATCATATAAGCATAATATGGCTAATAATATGAGTTAGATTGATAACAGTGAGTGTAATAAGTATAGTAATTGTCGTTCTGTCGATCATATAAGCGTAGTATGCCTAATAATATGAGTTAGATTGATAATAATAATAGTAACAAGTATAGTAACTGTCGTTCTATCGATCATATAAGCATAATATGGCTAATAATATGAGTTAGATTGATAATAATAAGAGTAATAAGTATAGTAATTGTAGTTCTATCGATCATATCTGCATAATATGGTTAATAATATGAGTTAGATTGATACTAATAAGAGTAATAAGTATAGTAATTGTCGTTCTATCGATCATATAAGCATAGTATGGCTAATAATACGAGTTAGATTGATAATAGTGAGTGTAATGAGTATAGTAATTGTCGTTCTATCAAACACATAAGCATATTATGGCTAATAATATGAGTTAGATTGGTAATAATAAGTGTAATAAGTATAGTAATTGTCGTCCTATCGATCATATCTGCATAATATGGCTAATAATATGAGTTAGATTGATAACAGTGAGTGTAATAAGTATAGTAATTGTCGTTCTGTCGATCATATAAGCATAATATGGCCAATAATATGAGTTAGAATGATAATAATAAGAGTAATAAGTATAGTGATTGTCGTTCTATCGATCATTTAAGCATCTTATGGCTAATAATATGAGTTAGATTGATAACAGTGAGTGTAATAAGTATAGTAATTGTCGTTCTGTCGATCATATAAGCATAATATGGCCAATAATATGAGTTAGAATGATAATAATAAGAGTAATAAGTATAGTGATTGTCGTTCTATCGATCATTTAAGCATCTTATGGCTAATAATATGAGTTAGATTGATAATAATAAGAGTAATGAGTATAGTTATTGTCGTTCTATCGATCGTATAAGCATAATATGGCTATTAATATGAGTTAGATTGATAATAATAAGAGTAATAAGTATAGTAATTGTCGATCTATCGATCATTTAAGCATAATATGGCTCATAATATGAGTTAGGTTGATAAAAATAAGAACAATAAGTACAGTAATTGTGGTTCTATCGATGATATAAGCATAATAAGGCTAATAACATGAGTTAGATTGATAATAATAAGAGTAATGAGTATAGTAATTGTCGTTCTATCGATCATATAAGCATAATATGGCTAATAATATGAGTTAGATTGATAATAATAAGAGTAATAAGTATAGTAATTGTAGTTCTATCGATCATATAAGCATAATATGCTTAATAATATGAGTTAGATTGATAATAATAAGAGTAATAAGTATAGTAATTGTCGTTCTATCGATCATATAAGCATAATATGGCTAAGAATATGAGTTAGATTGATAATAATGAGAGTAACGAGTATAGTAATTGTCGTTCTATCGATCATATAAGCATAGTATGGCTAATAATACGAGTTAGATTGATAATAGTGAGTGTAATGAGTATAGTAATTGTCGTTCTATCAAACACATAAGCATATTATGGCTAATAATATGAGTTAGATTGGTAATAATAAGTGTAATAAGTATAGTAATTGTCGTCCTATCGATCATATCTGCATAATATGGCTAATAATATGAGTTAGATTGATGATAGTGCGTGTAATAAGTATAGTAATTGTCGTTCTATCGATCATATTAGCATAGTATGGTTAATAATATGTGTTAGATTGATAATAATAAGAGTAATAAGTATTGTAATTGTCGTTCTATCGATCATATAAGCATAATATGGCTAAGAATATGAGTTAGATTGATAAAAATAGGAGTAATAAGTATAGTAATTGTCGTCCTATCGATCATATCTGCATAATATGGTTAATAATATGAGTTAGATTGATGATAATAAGTGTAATAAGTATAGTAATTGTCGTCCTATCGATCATATCTGCATAATATGGTTAATAATACGAGTTAGATTGATACAAATAAGAATAATAAGTAGAGTAATTGTCGTCCTATCGATCATATCTGCATAACATGGTTAATAATACGAGTTAGATTGATAAATATAAGAATAATAAGTAGAGTAATTGTCGCCCTATCGATCATATCTGCATAATATGGTTAATAATATGAGTTAGATTGATTATAGTGAGTGTAATAAGTATAGTAATTGTCGTTCTATCGGTCATTTTAGCATAATATGGCTAATAATATGAGTTAAATTCATAATAATAAGAGTAATAAGTATAGTACTTGTAGTTCTATTGCTCATATAAGCATAATATGGTTAATAATATGAGTTAGATTGATAATAATAAGAGTAATAAGTATAGTAATTGTCGATCTATCCATCATTTAAGCATAATATGGCTAATAATAGGTTGATAGAAATAAAAATAATAAGTACAGTAATTGTGGTTCTATCGATCATATAAGCATAATATGGCTAATAATATGAGTTAGATTGATAATAATAATAAGAGTAATAAGTATAGTTATTGTCGTTCTATCGATCATATAGGCATAATATGGCTAATAATATGAGTTAGATATATAATAATAAGAGTAATAAGTATAGTAATTGTAGTTCTATCGATCATATAAGCATAATATGGCTAATAATATGAGTTAGATTGATGATAGTGAGTGTAATAAGTATAGTAATTGTCGTTCTATCGATCATATTAGCATAATATGGTTAATAATATGAGTTAGATTGATAATAATAAGAGTAATGAGTATAGTAATTGTCGTTCTATTGATCATATAGGCATAATATGGATAATAATATGCGTTAGATTGATAATAATAAGAGTAAAAAGTATAGTAATTGTCGTTCTATCGATCATATTAGCATAGTATGGTTAATAATATATGTTAGATTGATAATAATAAGAGTAATAAGTATAGTAATTGTCGTTCTATCGATCGTATAAGCATAATATGACTAAGAATATGAGTTAGATTGATAATAATAAGAGTAATAAGTATAGTAATTGTCGTCCTATCGATCATATCTGCATAATATGGTTAATAATATGAGTTAGATTGATAATAATAAGAGTAATGAGTATAGTAATTGTCGTTCTATTGATCATATAGGCATAATATGGATAATAATATGCGTTAGATTGATAATAGTAAGAGTAAAAAGTATAGTAATTGTAGTTCTATCGATCATATAAGCATAATATGGCTAATAAAATGAGTTAGATTGATAATAGTGAGTGTAATAAGTATAGTAATTGTCGTTCTATCGATCATATAAGCATAATATGGTTAATAATATGAGTTAGATTGATGATAATAAGAGTAATAGGTATAGTAATTGTCGTCCTATCGATCATATCTGCACAATATGGTTAATAATATGAGTTAGATTGATGATAGTGAGTGTAATAAGTATAGTAATTGTCGTTCTATCGATCAAATTAGCATAGTATGGTTAATAATATGAGTTAGATTGATAATAATAAGAGTAATAGTTATAGTAATTCTAGTTCTATCGATCATATAAGCATAATATGGCTAATGATATGAGTTAGAATGATAATAATGAGAGTAATGAGTATAGTTATTGTCGTTCTATCGATCATATAGGCATAATATGGCTAATAATATGAGTTAGATTGATAATAGTGAGTGTAATAAGTATAGTAATTGTAGTTCTATTGCTCATATAAGCATAATATGGTTAATAATATGAGTTAGATTGATAATAATAAGAGTAATAAGTATCGAAATTGTAGTTCTATCGATCATATAAGCATAATGTGGCCAATAATATGAATTAGGTTGATAAAAATAAGAATAATAAGTACAGTAATTGTGGTTCTATCGATCATATAAGCATAATATGGCTAATAATATGAGTTAGATTGGTAATAATAAGAGTAATGAGTATAGTAATTGTCGTTCTATCGATCATATAAGCATAATATGGCTAATAATATGAGTTAGATTGAAAATAACAAGAGTAATGAGTATAGTAATTGTAGTTCTATCGATCATACCTGCATAATATGGTAAATAATATGAGTTAGATTGATAATAATAAGAGTAATAAGTATAGTAATTCTAGTTCTATCGATCATATAAGCATAATATGGCTAATGATATGAGTTAGATTGATAATAATAAGAGTAATGAGTATAGTTATTGTCGTTCTATCGATCATATAAGCATAATATGGCTAATAATATGAGTTAGATTGATAATAATAAGAGTAATAAGTATAGTGATTGTCGTTCTATCGATCATTTAAGCATCTTATGGCTAATAATATGAGTTAGATTGATAATAATAAGAGTAATAAGTATAGTAATTGTCGTTCTATCGATCATATTTGCATAATATGGTTAATAATATGAGTTAGATTGATAACAGTGAGTGTAATAAGTATAGTAATTGTCGTTCTGTCGATCATATAAGCGTAGAATGGCTAATAATATGAGTTAGATTGATAATAATAATAGTAACAAGTATAGTAATTGTCGTTCTATCGATCATATAAGCATAATATGGCTAATAATATGAGTTAGATTGATAATAATAAGAGTAATAAGTATAGTAATTGTAGTTCTATCGATCATATCTGCATAATATGGTTGATAATATGAGTTAGATTGTAAATAATAAGAGTAATAAGTATAGTAATTCTAGTTCTATCGATCATATAAGCATAATATGACTAAGAATATGAGTTAGATTGATAAAAATAAGAATAATAAGTAGAGTAATTGTCGTCCCTATCGATCATATCTGCATAACATGGTTAATAATACGAGTTAGATTGATAAATATAAGAATAATAAGTAGAGTAATTGTCGTCCTATCGATCATATCTGCATAATATGGTTAATAATATAAGTTAGATTGATTATGGTGAGTGTAATAAGTATAGTAATTGTCGTTCTATCGGTCATTTTAGCATAATATGGCTAATAATATGAGTTAAATTGATAATAATAAGAGTAATAAGTATAGTAATTGTAGTTCTATTGCTCATATAAGCATAATATGGTTAATAATATGAGTTAGATTGATAATAATAAGAGTAATAAGTATAGTAATTGTCGATCTATCGATCATATTTGCATAATATGGTTAATAATATGAGTTAGATTGATAACAGTGAGTGTAATAAGTATAGTAATTGTCGTTCTGTCGATCATATAAGCGTAGTATGGCTAATAATATGAGTTAGATTGATAATAATAATAGTAACAAGTATAGTAACTGTCGTTCTAATCGATCATATAAGCATAATATGGCTAATAATATGAGTTAGATTGATAATAATAAGAGTAATAAGTATAGTAATTGTAGTTCTATCGATCATATCTGCATAATATGGTTAATAATATGAGTTAGATTGATAGTAATAAGAGTAATAGGTATAGTAGTTCTAGTTCTATCGATCATATAAGCATAATATGGCTAATGATATGAGTTAGATTGATAATAATAAGAGTAATGAGTATAGTGATTGTCGTTCTATCGATCATTTAAGCATCTTATGGCTAATAATATGAGTTAGATTGATAATAATAAGAGTAATAAGTATAGTAATTGTCGTTCTATCGATCATATTTGCATAATATGGTTAATAATATGAGTTAGATTGATAGTAATAAGAGTAATAAGTATAGTAATTCTAGTTCTATCGATCATATAAGCATAATATGGCTAATGATATGAGTTAGATTGATAATAATAAGAGTAATGAGTATAGTTATTGTCGTTCTATCGATCATATAAGCATAATATGGCTAATAATATGAGTTAGATTGATAATAATAAGAGTAATGAGTATAGTTATTGTCGTTCTATCGATCATATAAGCATAATATGGCTAATAATATGAGTTAAATTCATAATAATAAGAGTAATAAGTATAGTACTTGTAGTTCTATTGCTCATATAAGCATAATATGGTTAATAATATGAGTTAGATTGATAATAATAAGAGTAATAAGTATAGTAATTGTCGATCTATCCATCATTTAAGCATAATATGGCTAATAATATGAGTTAGGTTGATAGAAATAAGAATAATAAGTACAGTAATTGTGGTTCTATCGATCATATAAGCATAATATGGCTAATAATATGAGTTAGATTGATGATAGTGAGTGTAATAAGTATAGTAATTGTAGTTCTATCGATCATATAAGCATAATATGGCTAATAAGTGAGTTAGATTGATAATAGTGAGTGTAATAAGTATAGTAATTGTAGTTCTATTGCTCATATAAGCATAATATGGTTAATAATATGAGTTAGATTGATAATAATAAGAGTAATAAGTATAGAAATTGTAGTTCTATCGATCATATAAGCATAATGTGGCCAATAATATGAATTAGGTTCATAAAAATAAGAATAATAAGTACTGTAATTGTGGTTCTATCGATCATATAAGCATAATATGGCTAATAATATGAGTTAGATTGATAATAATAAGAGTAATGAGTATAGTAGTTGTCGTTCTATCGATCATATAAGCATAATATGGCTAATAATATGAGTTAGATTGATAATAATAGAGTAATAAGTATAGA
The DNA here is from genome assembly GCF_050947335.1 of Megachile rotundata. Taxonomy (NCBI): domain Eukaryota; kingdom Metazoa; phylum Arthropoda; class Insecta; order Hymenoptera; family Megachilidae; genus Megachile; species Megachile rotundata. Next base: position 129,082 of record NW_027473525.1, on the reverse strand, counting down.
AATTGTAGTTCTATCGATCATATAAGCATAATGTGGCTAATAATATGAGTTAGATTGATAACAATAGAGGTAATAAGTATAGTAATTGTCGTCCTATCGATCATATAAGCATAATATGGCTAATAATATGAGTTAGAATGATAATAATAAGAGTAATGAGTATAGTAGTTGTCGTTCTATCGATCATATAAGCATAATATGGCTAATAATATGAGTTAGATTGATAATAATAGGAGTAATAAGTATAGAAATTGTAGTTCTATCGATCATATAAGCATAATGTGGCTAATAATATGAGTTAGATTGATAACAATAAGAGTAATAGTATAGTAATTGTCGTCCTATCGATCATATAAGCATAATATGGCTAATAATATGAGTTAGAATGATAATAATAAGAGTAATAAGTATAGTGATTGTCGTTCTATCGATCATTTAAGCATCTTATGGCTAATAATATGAGTTAGATTGATAATAATAAGAGTAATAAGTATAGTAATTGTCGTTCTATCGATCATATTTGCATAATATGTTAATAATATGAGTTAGATTGATAACAGTGAGTGTAATAAGTATAGTAATTGTCGTTCTGTCGATCATATAAGCGTAGTATGGCTAATAATATGAGTTAGATTGATAATAATAATAGTAACAAGTATAGTAACTGTCGTTCTATCGATCATATAAGCATAATATGGCTAATAATATGAGTTAGATTGATAATAATAAGAGTAATAAGTATAGTAATTGTAGTTCTATCGATCATATCTGCATAATATGGTTAATAATATGAGTTAGATTGATAGTAATAAGAGTAATAAGTATAGTAGTTCTAGTTCTATCGATCATATAAGCATAATATGGCTAATGATATGAGTTAGATTGATAATAATAAGAGTAATGAGTATAGTGATTGTCGTTCTATCGATCATTTAAGCATCTTATGGCTAATAATATGAGTTAGATTGATAATAATAAGAGTAATAAGTATAGTAATTGTCGTTCTATCGATCATATTTGCATAATATGTTAATAATATGAGTTAGATTGATAACAGTGAGTGTAATAAGTATAGTAATTGTCGTTCTGTCGATCATTTAAGCATCTTATGGCTAATAATATGAGTTAGATTGATAATAATAAGAGTAATGAGTATAGTTATAGTCGTTCTGTCGATCGTATAAGCATAATATGGCTATTAATATTGAGTTAGATTGATAATAATAAGAGTAATAAGTATAGTAATTGTCGATCTATCGATCATTTAAGCATAATATGGCTCATAATATGAGTTAGGGTTGATAAAAATAAGAATAATAAGTACAGTAATTGTGGTTCTATCGATGATATAAGCATAATATGGCTAATAACATGAGTTAGATTGATAATAATAAGAGTAATGAGTATAGTAATTGTCGTTCTATCGATCATATAAGCATAATATGGCTAATAATATGAGTTAGATTGATAACAATAAGAGTAATAAGTATAGTAATTGTCGTCCTACCGATCATATAAGCATAATATGGCTAATAATATGAGTTAGATTGATAATAATAAGAGTAATAAGTATAGTAATTGTAGTTCTATCGATCATATAAGCATAATATGCTTATAATATGAGTTAGATTGATGATAGTGAGTGTAATAAGTATAGTAATTGTCGTTCTATCGATCATATTAGCATAATATGGTTAATAATATGAGTTAGATTGATAATAATAAGAGTAATAAGTATAGTAATTGTCGTTCTATCGATCATATAAGCATAATATGGCTAAGAATATGAGTTAGATTGATAATAATGAGAGTAACGAGTATAGTATTGTCGTTCTATCAATCATATAAGCATTGTATGGCTAATAATACGAGTTTAGATTGATAATAGTGAGTGTAATAAGTATAGTAAATGTAGTTCTATTTGCTCATATAAGCATAATATGGTTAATAATATGAGTTAGATTGATAATAATAAGAGTAATAAGTATAGTAATTGTCTATCTATCGATCATTTAAGCATAATATGGCTAATAATATGAGTTAGGTTGATAAAAATAAGAATAAGAAGTATAGTAAATGTCGTTCTATCGATCATATAAGCATAATATGGCTAAGAATATGAGTTAGATTGATAAAAATAAGAGTAATAAGTCTAGTAATTGTCGTCCTATCGATCATATCTGCATAATATGGTTAATAATATGAGTTAGATTGATGATAATAAGTGTAATAAGTAGAGTAATTGTCGTCTATCGATCATATCTGCATAATATGGTTAATAATATGAGTTAGATTGATAAAAATAAGAATAATAAGTAGAGTAATTGTCGTGCTATCGATCATATCTGCATAACATGGTTAATAATACGAGTTAGATTGATTATAGTGAGTGTAATAAGTATAGTAATTGTCGTTCTATCGGTCATTTTAGCATAATATGGCTAATAATATGAGTTAAATTCATAATAATAAGAGTAATAAGTATAGTACTGTAGTTCTATTGCTCATATAAGCATAATATGGTTAATAATATGAGTTAGATTTGATAATAATAAGAGTAATAAGTATAGGTAATTGTCGATCTATCCATCATTTAAGCATAATATGGCTAATAATATGAGTTAGGTTGATAGAAATAGAATAATAAGTACAGTAATTGTGGTTCTATCGATCATATAAGCATAATACGGCCTAATAATATGAGTTAGATTGATAATAATAATAAGAGTAATGAGTATAGTAATTGTAGTTCTATCGATCATATAAGCATAATATGGCTAATAAAATGAGTTTGATTGATAATAGTGAGTGTAATAAGTATAGTAATTGTCGTTCTATCGATCATATAAGCATAATATGGGTTAATAATATGAGTTAGATTGATGATAATAAGAGTAATAGGTATAGTAATTGTCGTCCTATCGATCATATCTGCACAATATGGTAATAATATGAGTTAGATTGATGATAGTGAGTGTAATAAGTATAGTAATTGTCGTTCTATCGATCAAATTAGCATAGTATGGTTAATAATATGAGTTAGATTGATAATAATAAGAGTAATAATTATAGTAATTCTAGTTCTATCGATCATATAAGCATAATATGGCTAATGATATGAGTTAGGAATGATAATAATAAGAGTAATGAGTATAGTTATTGTCGTTCTATCGATCATATAGGCATAATATGGCTAATAATATGAGTTAGATTGATAATAGTGAGTGTAATGAGTATAGTAATTGTAGTTCTATTGCTCATATAAGCATAATATGGTTAATAATATGAGTTAGATTGATAATAAGAGTAATAAGTATAGAAATTGTAGTTCTATCGATCATATAAGCATAATGTGGCCAATAATATGAATAGGTTGATAAAAATAAGAATAATAAGTACAGTAATTGTGGTTCTATCGATCATATAAGCATAATATGGCTAATATATGAGTTAGATTGGTAATAATAAGAGTAATGAGTATAGTAATTGTCGTTCTATCGACCATATAAGCATAATATGGCTAATAATATGAGTTAGATTGATAATAATAGGAGTAATAAGTATAGAAATTGTAGTTCTATCGATCATATAAGCATAATGTGCTAATAATATGAGTTTAGATTGATAACAATAAGAGTAATAAGTATAGTAATTGTCGACCTATCGATCAATATAAGCATAGTATGGCTAATAATCTGAGTTAGATTGATAATAATAAGAGTAATAAGTATAGTGATTGTCGTTCTATCGATCATTTAAGCATCTTATGGCTAATAATATGAGTTAGATTGATAATAATAAGAGTAATAAGTATAGTAATTGTCGTTCTATCGATCATATTTGCATAGTATGGTTAATAATATGAGTTAGATTGATAACAGTGAGTGTAATAAGTATAGTAATTGTCGTTCTGTCGATCATATTAGCGTAGTATGGCTAATAATGTGAGTTAGATTGATAATAATAATAGTAACAAGTATAATAATTGTCGTTCTATCGATCATATAAGCATAATATGACTAAGAATATGAGTTAGATTGATAATAATAAGAGTAATAAGTATAGTAATTGTCGTCCTATCGATCATATCTGCATAATATGGTTAATAATATGAGTTAGATTGATAATAATAAGAGTAATGAGTATAGTAATTGTCGTTCTATTGATCATATAGGCATAATATGGATAATAATATGCGTTAGATTGATAATAGTAAGAGTAAAAAGTATAGTAATTGTAGTTCTATCGATCATATAAGCATAATATGGCTAATAAAATGAGTTAGATTGATAATAGTGAGTGTAATAAGTATAGTAATTGTCGTTCTATCGATCATATAAGCATAATATGGTTAATAATATGAGTTAGATTGATGATAATAAGAGTAATAGGTATAGTAATTGTCGTCCTATCGATCATATCTGCACAATATGGTTAATAATATGAGTTAGATTGATGATAGTGCGTGTAATAAGTATAGTAATTGTCGTTCTATCGATCAAATTAGCATAGTATGGTTAATAATATGAGTTAGATTGATAATAATAAGGGTAATAGTTATAGTAATTCTAGTTCTATCGATCATATAAGCATAATATGGCTAATGATATGAGTTAGAATGATAATAATAGGAGTAATGAGTATAGTTTATTGTCGTTCTATCGATCATATAGCATAATATGGCTAATAATATGAGTTAGATTGATAATAGTGAGTGTAATAAGTATAGTAATTGTAGTTCTATTGCTCATATAAGCATAATATGGTTAATAATATGAGTTAGATTCATAATAATAAGAGTAATAAGTATCGAAATTGTAGTTCTATCGATCATATAAGCATAATGTGGCCAATAATATGAATTAGGTTGATAAAATAAGAATAATAAGTACAGTAATTGTGGTTCTATCGATCATATAAGCATAATATGGCTAATAATATGAGTTAGATTGGTAATAATAAGAGTAATGAGTATAGTAATTGTCGTTCTATCGGTCATATAAGCATAATATGGCTAATAATATGAGTTAGATTGAAAATAATAAGAGTAATGAGTATAGTAATTGTAGTTCTATCGATCATACCTCCATAATATGGTTAATAATATGAGTTAGATTGATAATAATAAGAGTAATAAGTATAGTAATTCTAGTTCTATCGATCATATAAGCATAATATGGCTAATGATATGAGTTAGATTGATAATAATAAGAGTAATGAGTATAGTTATTGTCGTTCTGTCGATCATATAAGCGTAGTATGGCTAATAATATGAGTTAGATTGATAATAATAATAGTAACAAGTATAGTAATTGTCGTTCTATCGATCATATAAGCATAATATGGCTAATAATATGAGTTAGATTGATAATAATAAGAGTAATAAGTATAGTAATTGTAGTTCTATCGATCATATCTGCATAATATGGTTAATAATATGAGTTAGATTGTAAATAATAAGAGTAATAAGTATAGTAATTCTAGTTCTATCGATCATATAAGCAAATATGACTAAGAATATGAGTTAGATTGATAAAATAAGAATAATAAGTAGAGTAATTGTCGTCCTATCGATCATATCTGCATAACATGGTTAATAATACGAGTTAGATTGATAAATATAAGAATAATAAGTAGAGTAATTGTCGTCCTATCGATCATATCTGTTGCATAATATGGTTAATAATATGAGTTAGATTGATAACAGTGAGTGTAATAAGTATAGTAATTGTCGTTCTGTCGATCATATAAGCGTAGTATGGCTAATAATATGAGTTAGATTGATAATAATAATAGTAACAAGTATAGTAACTGTCGTTCTATCGATCATATAAGCATAATATGGCTAATAATATGAGTTAGATTGATAATAATAAGAGTAATAAGTATAGTAATTGTAGTTCTATCGATCATATCTGCATAATATGGTTAATAATATGAGTTAGATTGATAGTAATAAGAGTAATAAGTATAGTAGTTCTAGTTCTATCGATCATACAAGCATAATATGGCTAATGATATGAGTTAGATTGATAATAATAAGAGTAATGAGTATAGTGATTGTCGTTCTATCGATCATTTAAGCATCTTATGGCTAATAATATGAGTTAGATTGATAATAATAAGAGTAATAAGTATAGTAATTGTCGTTCTATCGATCATATTTGCATAATATGGTTAATAATATGAGTTAGATTGATAGTAATAAGAGTAATAAGTATAGTAATTCTAGTTCTATCGATCATATAAGCATAATATGGCTAATGATATGAGTTAGATTGATAATAATAAGAGTAATGAGTATAGTTATTGTCGTTCTATCGATCATATAAGCATAATATGGCTAATAATATGAGTTAGATTGATAATAATAAGAGTAATGAGTATAGTTATTGTCGTTCTATCGATCATATAAGCATAATATGGCTAATAATATGAGTTAAATTCATAATAATAAGAGTAATAAGTATAGTACTTGTAGTTCTATTGCTCATATAAGCATAATATGGTTAATAATATGAGTTAGATTGATAATAATAAGAGTAATAAGTATAGTAATTGTCGATCTATCCATCATTTAAGCATAATATGGCTAATAATATGAGTTAGGTTGATAGAAATAAGAATAATAAGTACAGTAATTGTGGTTCTATCGATCATATAAGCATAATATGGCTAATAATATGAGTTAGATTGATGATAGTGAGTGTAATAAGTATAGTAATTGTAGTTCTATCGATCATATAAGCATAATATGGCTAATAATGTGAGTTAGATTGATAATAGTGAGTGTAATAAGTATAGTAATTGTAGTTCTATTGCTCATATAAGCATAATATGGTTAATAATATGAGTTAGATTGATAATAATAAGCGTAATAAGTATAGAAATTGTAGTTCTATCGATCATATAAGCATAATGTGGCCAATAATATGAATTAGGTTGATAAAAATAAGAATAATAAGTACTGTAATTGTGGTTCTATCGATCATATAAGCATAATATGGCTAATAATATGAGTTAGATTGATAATAATAAGAGTAATGAGTATAGTAGTTGTCGTTCTATCGATCATATAAGCATAATATGGCTAATAATATGAGTTAGATTGATAATAATAGGAGTAATAAGTATAGAAATTGTAGTTCTATCGATCATATAAGCGTAATGTGGCTAATAATATGAGTTAGATTGATAACAATAAGAGTAATAAGTATAGTAATTGTCGTCCTATCGATCATATAAGCATAATATGGCTAATAATATGAGTTAGAATGATAATAATAAGAGTAATAAGTATAGTGATTGTCGTTCTATCGATCATTTAAGCATCTTATGGCTAATAATATGAGTTAGATTGATAATAATAAGAGTAATAAGTATAGTAATTGTCGTTCTATCGATCATATTTGCATAATATGGTTAATAATATGAGTTAGATTGATAACAGTGAGTGTAATAAGTATAGTAATTGTCGTTCTGTCGATCATATAAGCGTAGTATGGCTAATAATATGAGTTAGATTGATAATAATAATAGTAACAAGTATAGTAACTGTCGTTCTATCGATCATATAAGCATAATATGGCTAATAATATGAGTTAGATTGATAATAATAAGAGTAATAAGCATAGTAATTGTAGTTCTATCGATCATATCTGCATAATATGGTTAATAATATGAGTTAGATTGATAGTAATAAGAGTAATAAGTATAGTAGTTCTAGTTCTATCGATCATATAAGCATAATATGGCTAATGATATGAGTTAGATTGATAATAATAAGAGTAATGAGTATAGTGATTGTCGTTCTATCGATCATTTAAGCATCTTATGGCTAATAATATGAGTTAGATTGATAATAATAAGAGTAATAAGTATAGTAATTGTCGTTCTATCGATCATATTTGCATAATATGGTTAATAATATGAGTTAGATTGATAACAGTGAGTGTAATAAGTATAGTAATTGTCGTTCTGTCGATCATTTAAGCATCTTATGGCTAATAATATGAGTTAGATTGATAATAATAAGAGTAATGAGTATAGTTATAGTCGTTCTGTCGATCGTATAAGCATAATATGGCTATTAATATGAGTTAGATTGATAATAATAAGAGTAATAAGTATAGTAATTGTCGTCCTACCGATCATATAAGCATAATATGGCTAATAATATGAGTTAGATATATAATAATAAGAGTAATAAGTATAGTAATTGTAGTTCTATTGCTCATATAAGCATAATATGGTTAATAATATGAGTTAGATTGATAATAATAAGAGTAATAAGTATAGAAATTGTAGTTCTATCGATCATATAAGCATAATGTGGCCAATAATATGAATTAGGTTGATAAAAATAAGAATAATAAGTACAGTAATTGTGGTTCTATCGATCATATTTGCATAATATGGTTAATAATATGAGTTAGATTGATAACAGTGAGTGTAATAAGTATAGTAATTGTCGTTCTGTCGATCATATAAGCGTAGTATGGCTAATAATATGAGTTAGATTGATAATAATAATAGTAACAAGTATAGTAACTGTCGTTCTATCGATCATATAAGCATAATATGGCTAATAATATGAGTTAGATTGATAATAATAAGAGTAATAAGTATAGTAATTGTAGTTCTATCGATCATATCTGCATAATATGGTTAATAATATGAGTTAGATTGATAGTAATAAGAGTAATAAGTATAGTAATTGTCGTTCTATCGATCATATAAGCATAGTATGGCTAATAATACGAGTTAGATTGATAATAGTGAGTGTAATGAGTATAGTAATTGTCGTTCTATCAAACACATAAGCATATTATGGCTAATAATATGAGTTAGATTGGTAATAATAAGTGTAATAAGTATAGTAATTGTCGTCCTATCGATCATATCTGCATAATATGGCTAATAATATGAGTTAGATTGATAACAGTGAGTGTAATAAGTATAGTAATTGTCGTTCTGTCGATCATATAAGCATAATATGGCCAATAATATGAGTTAGAATGATAATAATAAGAGTAATAAGTATAGTGATTGTCGTTCTATCGATCATTTAAGCATCTTATGGCTAATAATATGAGTTAGATTGATAATAATAAGAGTAATGAGTATAGTTATTGTCGTTCTATCGATCGTATAAGCATAATATGGCTATTAATATGAGTTAGATTGATAATAATAAGAGTAATAAGTATAGTGATTGTCGTTCTATCGATCATTTAAGCATCTTATGGCTAATAATATGAGTTAGATTGATAATAATAAGAGTAATAAGTATAGTAATTGTCGTTCTATCGATCATATAAGCATAATGTGGCCAATAATATGAATTAGGTTGATAAAAATAAGAATAATAAGTACAGTAATTGTGGTTCTATCGATCATATAAGCATAATATGGCTAATAATATGAGTTAGATTGGTAATAATAAGAGTAATGAGTATAGTAATTGTCGTTCTATCGACCATATAAGCATAATATGGCTAATAATATGAGTTAGATTGATAATAATAGGAGTAATAAGTATAGAAATTGTAGTTCTATCGATCATATAAGCATAATGTGGCTAATAATATGAGTTAGATTGATAACAATAAGAGTAATAAGTATAGTAATTGTCGTCCTATCGATCATATAAGCATAATATGGCTAATAATATGAGTTAGATTGATAATAATAAGAGTAATAAGTATAGTGATTGTCGTTCTATCGATCATTTAAGCATCTTATGGCTAATAATATGAGTTAGATTGATAATAATAAGAGTAATAAGTATAGTAATTGTCGTTCTATCGATCATATTTGCATAGTATGGTTAATAATATGAGTTAGATTGATAACAGTGAGTGTAATAAGTATAGTAATTGTCGTTCTGTCGATCATATTAGCGTAGTATGGCTAATAATGTGAGTTAGATTGATAATAATAATAGTAACAAGTATAGTAATTGTCGTTCTATCGATCATATAAGCATAATATGACTAAGAATATGAGTTAGATTGATAATAATAAGAGTAATAAGTATAGTAATTGTCGTCCTATCGATCATATCTGCATAATATGGTTAATAATATGAGTTAGATTGATAATAATAAGAGTAATGAGTATAGTAATTGTCGTTCTATTGATCATATAGGCATAATATGGATAATAATATGCGTTAGATTGATAATAGTAAGAGTAAAAAGTATAGTAATTGTAGTTCTATCGATCATATAAGCATAATATGGCTAATAAAATGAGTTAGATTGATAATAGTGAGTGTAATAAGTACAGTAATTGTCGTTCTATCGATCATATAAGCATAATATGGTTAATAATATGAGTTAGATTGATGATAATAAGAGTAATGGGTATAGTAATTGTCGTCCTATCGATCATATCTGCACAATATGGTTAATAATATGAGTTAGATTGATGATAGTGAGTGTAATAAGTATAGTAATTGTCGTTCTATCGATCAAATTAGCATAGTATGGTTAATAATATGAGTTAGATTGATAATAATAAGAGTAATAGTTATAGTAATTCTAGTTCTATCGATCATATAAGCATAATATGGCTAAGAATATGAGTTAGATTGATAATAATGAGAGTAACGAGTATAGTAATTGTCGTTCTATCAATCATATAAGCATTGTATGGCTAATAATACGAGTTAGATTGATAATAGTGAGTGTAATAAGTATAGTAAATGTAGTTCTATTGCTCATATAAGCATAATATGGTTAATAATATGAGTTAGATTGATAATAATAAGAGTAATAAGTATAGTAATTGTCTATCTATCGATCATTTAAGCATAATATGGCTAATAATATGAGTTAGGTTGATAAAAATAAGAATAAGAAGTATAGTAATTGTCGTTCTATCGATCATATAAGCATAATATGGCTAAGAATATGAGTTAGATTGATAAAAATAAGAGTAATAAGTATAGTAATTGTCGTCCTATCGATCATATCTGCATAATATGGTTAATAATATGAGTTAGATTGATGATAATAAGTGTAATAAGTATAGTAATTGTCGTCCTATCGATCATATCTGCATAATATGGTTAATAATATGAGTTAGATTGATAAAAATAAGAATAATAAGTAGAGTAATTGTCGTGCTATCGATCATATCTGCATAACATGGTTAATAATACGAGTTAGATTGATTATAGTGAGTGTAATAAGTATAGTAATTGTCGTTCTATCGGTCATTTTAGCATAATATGGCTAATAATATGAGTTAAATTCATAATAATAAGAGTAATAAGTATAGTACTTGTAGTTCTATTGCTCATATAAGCATAATATGGTTAATAATATGAGTTAGATTGATAATAATAAGAGTAATAAGTATAGTAATTGTCGATCTATCCATCATTTAAGCATAATATGGCTAATAATATGAGTTAGGTTGATAGAAATAAGAATAATAAGTACAGTAATTGTGGTTCTATCGATCATATAAGCATAATACGGCTAATAATATGAGTTAGATTGATAATAATAATAAGAGTAATGAGTATAGTAATTGTAGTTCTATCGATCATATCTGCATAATATGGTTAATAATATGAGTTAGATTGATAATAATAAGAGTAATAAGTATAGTAATTCTAGTTCTATCGATCATATAAGCATAATATGGTTAATAATATGAGTTAGATTGATGATAATAAGAGTAATAGGTATAGTAATTGTCGTCCTATCGATCATATCTGCACAATATGGTTAATAATATGAGTTAGATTGATGATAGTGAGTGTAATAAGTATAGTAATTGTCGTTCTATCGATCAAATTAGCATAGTATGGTTAATAATATGAGTTAGATTGATAATAATAAGAGTAATAATTATAGTAATTCTAGTTCTATCGATCATATAAGCATAATATGGCTAATGATATGAGTTAGAATGATAATAATAAGAGTAATGAGTATAGTTATTGTCGTTCTATCGATCATATAGGCATAATATGGCTAATAATATGAGTTAGATTGATAATAGTGAGTGTAATAAGTATAGTAATTGTAGTTCTATTGCTCATATAAGCATAATATGGTTAATAATATGAGTTAGATTGATAATAATAAGAGTAATAAGTATAGAAATTGTAGTTCTATCGATCATATAAGCATAATGTGGCCAATAATATGAATTAGGTTGATAAAAATAAGAATAATAAGTACAGTAATTGTGGTTCTATCGATCATATAAGCATAATATGGCTAATAATATGAGTTAGATTGGTAATAATAAGAGTAATGAGTATAGTAATTGTCGTTCTATCGACCATATAAGCATAATATGGCTAATAATATCAGTTAGATTGATAATAATAGGAGTAATAAGTATAGAAATTGTAGTTCTATCGATCATATAAGCATAATGTGGCTAATAATATGAGTTAGATTGATAACAATAAGAGTAATAAGTATAGTAATTGTCGACCTATCGATCATATAAGCATAATATGGCTAATAATATGAGTTAGATTGATAATAATAAGAGTAATAAGTATAGTGATTGTCGTTCTATCGATCATTTAAGCATCTTATGGCTAATAATATGAGTTAGATTGATAATAATAAGAGTAATAAGTATAGTAATTGTCGTTCTATCGATCATATTTGCATAGTATGGTTAATAATATGAGTTAGATTGATAACAGTGAGTGTAATAAGTATAGTAATTGTCGTTCTGTCGATCATATTAGCGTAGTATGGCTAATAATGTGAGTTAGATTGATAATAATAATAGTAACAAGTATAGTAATTGTCGTTCTATCGATCATATAAGCATAATATGACTAAGAATATGAGTTAGATTGATAATAATAAGAGTAATAAGTATAGTAATTGTCGTCCTATCGATCATA